>NC_069510.1:101678637-101938637 GCF_027579735.1 Bombina bombina
CATTCAGACAAGGTAGTTCTACGTACTAAACTTGGGTTCTTACCTAAGGTAGTCACTAACAAGAATATCAATCAAGAGATTGTTGTTCCATCATTGTGCCCTAACCCTTCTTCAAAGAAGGAACGACTTCTGCACAATCTGGACGTCGTCCGTGCCCTGCAATTTTATTTGCAGGCAACTAAAGATTTTCGTCAAACTTCTTCCCTGTTTGTCGTTTATTCTGGACAGAGGAGAGGTCAAAAAGCTTCGGCTACCTCTCTCTCTTTTTGGCTTCGTAGCATAATACGTTTAGCCTATGAGACTGCTGGACAACAGCCTCCTGAAAGGATTACAGCTCATTCTACTAGAGCTGTGGCTTCCACTTGGGCCTTTAAGAATGAGGCCTCTGTTGAACAGATTTGCAAGGCTGCAACTTGGTCTTCACTTCACACTTTTTCAAAATTTTACAAATTTGACACTTTTGCTTCTTCGGAGGCTGTTTTTGGGAGAAAGGTTCTACAGGCAGTGGTTCCTTCCGTGTAAAGATCCTGCCTGTCCCTCCCGTCATCCGTGTACTTTTAGCTTTGGTATTGGTATCCCATAAGTAATGGATGACCCGTGGACTGACTACACTTAACAGGAGAAAATATAATTTATGCTTACCTGATAAATTCCTTTCTCCTGTAGTGTAGTCAGTCCACGGCCCGCCCTGTTTTTTACGGCAGGTCTAAATTTTAAATTAAACTCCAGTCACCACTGCACCCTATAGTTTCTCCTTTCTCGTTTGGTTTCGGTCGAATGACTGGGTATGACGTAGAGGGGAGGAGCTATATAGCAGCTCTGCTTGGGTGATCCTCTTGCACTTCCTGTTAGGGAGGAGATATAATCCCATAAGTAATGGATGACCCGTGGACTGACTACACTACAGGAGAAAGGAATTTATCAGGTAAGCATAAATTATATTTTTATCCCTCCCTCTCTAGTGACTCTTGCGTGGAAGTTCCACATCTTGGGTATTTATTATCCCATACGTCACTAGCTCATGGACTCTTGCTAATTACATGAAAGAAAACATAATTTATGTAAGAACTTACCTGATAAATTCATTTCTTTCATATTGGCAAGAGTCCATGAGGCCCACCCTTTTTGTGGTGGTTATGATTTTTTTGTATAAAGCACAATTATTCCAATTCCTTATTTTTTATGCTTTCGCACTTTTGTCTTATCACCCCACTTCTTGGCTCTGCGTTAAACTGATTTGTGGGTGTGGTGAGGGGTGTATTTATAGGCATTTTGAGGTTTGGGAAACTTTGCCCCTCCTGGTAGGAATGTATATCCCATACGTCACTAGCTCATGGACTCTTGCTAATATGAAAGAAATGAATTTATCAGGTAAGTTCTTACATAAATTGTTTTTTCTTTAACCTGGGTTTTTCACAACAAGGCTTTTGTGGAGAAAGATTGCAAGGTGGCCATTTGGTCCTCGTTTCATTCTTTTTCTAAGTTCTACAAATTGGTGTTTTTGCCTCTGCTGAGGCTTCCTTTGGGAGGAAAGTTCTTCAAGTGGTGGTGCCTTTTGTTTTGGTCCGCCTGTCTTTTTTTCTCCCTCCCTTTCTGTGTCCTCTAGCTTGGGTATTGGTTCCCACTAGTAATCAGAATGGATTAGCTGATAAATTATTTTCTTTCTTGGCACGTCCTGCCCTTGTTTTAATAGGACGGTTTATTGGGGGGGGGTTTCTAAACTTCAGGCACCTCTATGCCCTTGGTATCTTCTCTTTCCGTATTCCCTCGGCTGAATGACTAGGGATTATGGGAAGTGGGAGGAATACTTAAAGCTTTTGCCTAAGCTGTTCTTTGCCTCCTCTTGGTGGCCAGGAGTTGAATTCACACTAGTAATTAGGTTAGCATACATTTTGTTTTTACACTGTTTTAATAATTCAAAACATTTGTAGATCTGTATAAAATTTCAAATTTTTATAGAGTGGCCATTTTTTCTTTTTATTGATTTTCTCAGTCCTTGAATAGCCTAGCTTCATGTGCAGTTCTCATATATGAAGAAAAGGGTTTAACAATTTAAGTGCAACAAATCCTATTTTTTACTTTCTTTCTTTAACAAAAAATAATTTTGTTCCTGTTGAACATTTTTCAGGAGAGTTCTGAAGACGCCTGGAATCCTGGAGCTTCTGCTATTGCCTGCCCCAAACGCTCAACAGGTGCTGGAGCTGCGCATCTGCAGACAGGAGGTGGATATTTTGGCCTAAGCTTTACTTGTCCTAGTCTCAAAAATCCCATTAGCAAGAAACCGTGGGCTCGCAAATTAAAAAGCTGGGCATGCAGGTTGCGGCATTCCAACAGCTTATTCAAGAAATCAAGAGTCCGCCAAGGTAGTGTTGTTTCTAGTTAGGCCCGTACCATAGGAAACATCCCTTTTGGTTATTTCCGTACGTATATATTTATTTTTTAGTGAGTTACCTTTTTATTTCAGTTTTATTCATCCTCTGAAATGTTCCCTCACGTCTCCTGCCACCCTCACAATTGTTTAAAAGACACCTTGCCAGAGCCGTTGGCTGTCATTGCTTCTTGTCTTTCATGTTTGCCACTTGTCTGCTGTAAATTTTAGGCTGTGCATGGCTATGTGTATTATAGATAGAAGCCTGCACGCAGTGTTTTACCCTACGCCCTCTTCTCCTCCTCGTTCCTAGAATGAATTCAGGTATCTTATGTACTACTTTGCATCTTTCTATGGTCTCTAACCATTTTTTTATTTTCTTTCTATTTATCAGCTGAGCCGGATGCAGTGTGGCGGGATACGTCTTCTGATTCCACACACATAGTGGTAGAAACGTTGGCTGAATGTGCCTTGTCTGAGGTGTCTCCAGCTGCTGGAACTGGGACATTTAAACGTGGAAGGTTTCAGGTGTGTGCTTAACTGAGATTAAAATTGGGTTATTTGTAGACTTCATTTAAGGAATAATAGGACTTTATAAGGAATCCTTCAGTTCAGCATTAAACACATACCAATGGGTAGTAGTTACTCTTGTACACATAAAAATAATTAACATATTTTTTATCTGCTTGATTCATCAAGGACATACAATGCATACCATTCAGGATTTCCATGTTTGTAAACAATTTTGAATAACACAAATTTAAATTCTGGGAATCCTATTTCAGTTAGACAGATTTAGTGTTTTTCTGCCCAGGGTTGTGTCTACACTTTAGAATTTGTCAGACAATTGGACAACCTCAAGTTTATCTCATATTTACCTAAGAAAGGAAGTGTTGACTTATAAACATTCAATGTCTCCTCCTCCTTTACCTTTTTTATTTTTTTTGTTTAATTTTTTTATTAAACTAATATATTATTTATATAATTTTTTTTTGAGTTTTTAAAGCATGTCATAACAAATAAATTACATCACACATAGCCGATGTGTGTATATAAAGGAGAAACATAGCAAATATACAGGTACAAATAAGCAGATTGGTATCTGATATCACTCTATATAACCTAAAATAAACCTCAAATTTTCTTCTTAAATTATGCTCAGTTACCCCAGTGAAATATATAAATGTTTGAAAAGAAAACAAATTGACCCCTGAATGAGACTTCTGGCCACTCATGGACCATTTGAACATAAATGGTAGAGAAAAATAGACATTTAAATAATAATGTGAAACCAAATGTCATGCCGTGGGCTGCTTGAGCAGCTCAGTGCGGAAACGCTTGAAACAAATAAACTTTCAGCATTACGTTTTTTTTTATTCACAAGTACTGAAAAATGAGTAAGAATGCGCAAATCCGGCTAAATAGATTTATTTATAAAAAATAGGTGCAATAATACATTGGCACTTACATTTAAAATAACCGAAGTTCAGTGCCCAGATAAGTTCAGATTCTAAGCATGACAGACAGCTCAGTCTGGAGTCTCACTATGAAACGACCGTCACAGATCTTTCTCTCGCCGACCAACAAGTCGGCGTCTGACGTCACTGCAGGCCGGAGGGTTCCCCAACAAACGGGATAATCTCAGGACCGGCTGCTTTACATTACATAGATTATTAAATTCCCAAAACCCTACACTAAAATGCCAGAGATAAGCAGTGAGATTTGGGCTTCTGCATCAAATAATTCAGCCTAAGAGTAATGAATGTGCTTTAGTTAACTTTGTCAAGAAGTATTTTATACTTCATGACTGAAAGTCCCCTTTATTTGTTCCAATGGTCAATCCTAGCGTTTCACAAATGCTAGGATTGACTTTCAATCTAAGCATATCCCAGACTTCCAATACAGAGATACGTTAACTCCTTGTCATCTAGTATGAAATTGCAGTAGCAACTAATATAAAATCAACAATATAGAGCAAGTCTTTAGAAATATAATAGGCTATTCACACTATGTAGTACTATGGTCAAAAAAACGTTCAGTACTAAGTATTAAACTCCATGTAAAAAACACAATAGCAATTTAAATTTACTCTAATAGAGGGTCAAACAAAAAACAGTTGTAGCGCTATCAGTCTAGAAAACTAAAAGTAGATCTTAAATAAAGAAAAAAACATTTGAGTATACAATCTTCCTCAAGGCTTATTTAATGTTAATGCAATCCCCCCCCTCCTATACACTACGTAGATATTTTACGTTTGGATTGGATTAGTCAAAGTTAGGAGGACAACATAAGCACATATGCTAGAAAAATCTTTGCAGAATAAAAGTTTAGAGCAAACTTAAACACTAGTAAAGAACATAACACAGAGCAACAATCTGCTCCCAAAGCTTCTGACCCTTATTAATGTAAGTCAACCAACACCTATATTTTCCAGAGCAACAGCTCTAGTGTATATCTGCTTGCTGGTCAGTGCAACTGATGTAATTGAGATGTAAGCAGCTCCACCACCGGGTGGTCCATAGCATGAGGGACACTGCTACAGAACTAGGCGATTAGTCTGCTTCCCCTTAAGTCTCGGCGACGGCTATAGTACTACCTCCTACCATCTCAACTTTAGCCATATTGCCTCTAAATTGTAAAATTAAGTTCCCTCCTTACAGAAGCTATATTAATATTCTCTATACCACATTAATAGTGTGTAGGCTAGGTGAACGCACCCTTGGGATTGTGAAAAGCAGTTCAAATGCAACTGCTGAACCCGTATTACCGGAGAGGGTGCTAAGATCCCAGGGAGAGGCTGCCATCAAAGATCTTGACTGTCCAGAAAAGTACTCAAGGTCACTCAAGCAGCAAATGTTTCATGCAGCGTAGCAAGATGTAAGACACCCAATTTTGATCTCCTCAGGACTGGCTGCTGCTGTAAGCTTAAGATAGACGGCAGATATCTTACCTTTCTCCATGAGCTCCTGTTATTGTGGTCATACTTGGTCGCTGCCTAGACACACACCCTCCTCCTTTACCTTTTAATACACGTTTTACCTCTGTGATTACCTTGTATCTATGCTTCTGCAAACTGCCCCCTTATTTCAGTTCTTTTAACTGCATTTTTTTTTGCATTTTAGTCAATCAATGCTCACTCCAGGGTAACTTCATGTGCACAAGCTTAAGGTCTAAGACATTATCATATGAACCTCCTAGGTTTAGCTTTCAACTAAGAATACCAAGAGAACAAAGCAAAATTGGTGATAAAAGAAAATTGGAAAGTTGTTTCAAATTGCATGCCCTATTTAAATCATGAAAGGTTTTTTTGGACTTGACTGTCCCTTTAAATATCCCTCCCACTTCATCATTACCCCAGTCATTCTTTGCCTTTTGTCACGTTAGGAGGTGGCAGAGAAGTGTCAGAAGATTCGGAGAGTCCTGAAAATGTCTATCTGCCCTTTGAGATAGGACTGGAGTTTTAAGTAGTTGTGTCAACCTCTCAGTGAGAGTATTGATGAAAGTTAGAGTCTGGAGATGCATGGAAAGTTTTTCTGTGAAATTATCCAGACTACTGCTAACAGCTCCTAAGCAATCAGTGTTGACGAGTTTCACTGCCTGCTTTCTCTCACTCAAGTCCATGTCAGGAGCGCTGCTGTTCCACAACATGGATCCTGGAGGTAAGATTGTTTAAATTTTTACATATAAAACGCTATAACAGGGCCTCAGTGTTGCTCCTTTATACCTTGATAGGATCCAGGGTTAATATCCTCTGAAGGGGGTTTATTGAACAGTTGGGGTTAATTAATCAGTGTAATTATTATTTACATGCTGCTTTGTGTGATTGATTTTTTTTCCTGGGCTGATAGTGTGTGTCTTTGGCTGGAACAAACGGGTTTCACTTTTATTTTTGAAAGTGTTGCACAGCTCCCATTACTTGCTGTACTTGAAGAAGTATCGTCTTGCACTCCATATGACTGGGCATGGTCTATGTTCATTTCCTCCATTCCGGCTGAGACTTGAACCTGAGGAGAGCGTTTCCTCTAACTGTCTGGGTCTAGGAGGTGGTGAGTGCCCCAGCCATTGGGAGTATAAAGGTGCAGTTTTCTATAATAAAAAAACATTTTTATTTGTGTCCTCCTGTGGGTATAACCTGAGCTATGGAGGACTCTGACATATTAGAAGGTACTCCTTCTGTACTAAATCATACCTGTTTATATTGTGAGGATGCCATGGTTTTCCCACTCAATTATGTTCCACATGCCTTAACACCGTTATAAAGTCTAAGACAAGCCTGCTAAGGCTCTTAGTCCCTCTGAGCCGTCTACCTCTCAGGACTCTGTGTCCCGTGAGATTACTACACTTGCTACATTATCCACTCCACATGCCGTTCCCCGTAGCACATCTAATCCTCCGGGGGCCTTCTTCCTGCGAACTTTGCCACGCAGTTACAAACGACAGTGTCTGCGGCCCTCAGTGCATTACCTCGCTCTAACAAACGCAAGAGAAAGGTTAAACGTAGCTCTCCTGACCTGGAGTCATCTAAATATTTATAGGATTTAGTTATTATGACCGTTATCCGATGAGTTAATCTCTGTAGCTTCCGAGGGTGAACTTTCTGGGTCGGAGTCCTTAGCGTCTAAGCCTCCTGCTGTGGAGGAACCGTCCTTCAGATTTAAAATTTAGTTTGTTGTTAAAGAAGGTTCTGTCTACATTAGAGGTTCCAGAGGCCTCACTGCCTGAAGAACCTATGATACCTAAATTAGACAGAGTTTACGAAGACAGGAAAGTTCCCTTGAGTTTTCATGTGCGGGTTAAGATGGCAAACATTATTAAGAACGAATGGGAAAGAATTGGTTCTTCCTTTTTCCCCTTGTCTACTTTTAAAAAGTTGTTCCCTGTCCTGGACTTTCAACTGGATTTGTGTGGCTCCATTCCTAAGGTGGATGGTGCTATCTCTACGCTTGCTGAAACGTACTACTATACCTCTTGAGGATCGTTCAGAGAGCCGATGGATACCTTTCTGAGAAAGATGTTTCAACATACAGGATTTTTGTTTCAACCAGCGGCTGCAGTTGCCACGGTTGCCGGAGTGGCTACCTACTGGTGCAACTCTGTCGGAACTCAGTGAGGTGGAGTCTCCCCTCGAGGATATTCAAGACAGAATTAAAGCTCTGAGAATTGCTAATTTCTTTCATGTAATTAGCAAGAGTCCATGAGCTAGTGACGTATGGGATATACATTCCTACCAGGAGGGGCAAAGTTTCCCAAACCTCAAAATGCCTATAAATACACCCCTCACCACACCCACAATTCAGTTTTACAAACTTTGCCTCCGATGGAGGTGGTGAAGTAAGTTTGTGCTAGATTCTACGTTGATATGCGCTCCGCAGCAAGTTGGAGCCCGGTTTTCCTCTCAGCGTGCAGTGAATGTCAGAGGGATGTGAGGAGAGTATTGCCTATTTGAATGCAGTGATCTCCTTCTACGGGGTCTATTTCATAGGTTCTCTGTTATCGGTCGTAGAGATTCATCTCTTACCTCCCTTATCAGATCGACGATATACTCTTATATATACCATTACCTCTGCTGATTCTCGTTTCAGTACTGGTTTGGCTTTCTACAAACATGTAGATGAGTGTCCTGGGGTAAGTAAATCTTATTTTCTGTGACACTCTAAGCTATGGTTGGGCACTTTGTTTATAAAGTTCTAAATATATGTATTCAAAGATTTATTTGCCTTGACTCAGAATGTTCAACTTTCCTTATTTTTCAGACAGTCAGTTTCATATTTGGGATAATGCATTTGATTTAATCATTTTTTTCTTACCTTCAAAAATTTGACTCTTTTTCCCTGTGGGCTGTTAGGCTCGCGGGGGCTGAAAATGCTTCATTTCTCCAACATAGGTGTGTCCGGTCCACGGCGTCATCCTTACTTGTGGGATATTCTCTTCCCCAACAGGAAATGGCAAAGAGCCCAGCAAAGCTGGTCACATGATCCCTCCTAGGCTCCGCCTACCCCAGTCATTCTCTTTGCCGTTGTACAGGCAACATCTCCACGGAGATGGCTTAGAGTTTTTTAGTGTTTAACTGTAGTTTTTCATTATTCAATCAAGAGTTTGTTATTTTCAAATAGTGCTGGTACGTACTATTTACTCAGAAACAGAAAAGAGATGAAGAATTCTGTTTGTATGAGGAAAATGATTTTAGCAACCGTAACTAAAATCCATGGCTGTTCCACACAGGACTGTTGAGAGCATTAACTTCAGTTGGGGGAACAGTTTGCAGTCTTTGCTGCTTGAGGTATGACACATTCTAACAAGACGATGTAATGCTGGAAGCTGTCATTTTCCCTATGGGATCCGGTAAGCCATGTTTATTACGATTGTAAATAAGGGCTTCACAAGGGCTTATTTAGACTGTAGACATTTTTTGGGCTAAATCGATTGATATTAACACTTATTTAGCCTTGAGGAATCATTTATTCTGGGTATTTTGATATAATAATATCGGCATTTAGACACCTTATTCTTTAGGGGCTTTCCCAAAGCATAGGCAGAGTCTCATTTTCGCGCCGGTGTTGCGCACTTGTTTTTGAGAGGCATGGCATGCAGTCGCATGTGAGAGGAGCTCTGATACTTATAAAAGACTTCTGAAGGCATCATTTGGTATCGTATTCCCCTTGGGTTTGGTTGGGTCTCAGCAAAGCAGATACCAGGGACTGTAAAGGGGTTAAAGCTTAAAACGGCTCCGATTCCGTTATTTTAAGGGTTAAAGCTTCCAAATTTGGTGTGCAATATTTTCAAGGCTTTAAGACACTGTGGTGAAAGTTTGGTGAATTTTGAACAATTCCTTCATGTTTTTTCGCAATTGCAGTAATAAAGTGTGTTCAGTTTAAAATTTAAAGTGACAGTAACGGTTTTATTTCAAAACGTTTTTTGTACTTTCTTATCAAGTTTATGCCTGTTTAACATGTCTGAACTACCAGATAGACTGTGTTCTGAATGTGGGGAAGCCAGAATTCCTATTCATTTAAATAAATGTGATTTATGTGATAATGACAATGATGCCCAAGATGATTCCTCAAGTGAGGGGAGTAAGCATGGTACTGCATCATTCCCTCCTTCGTCTACACGAGTCTTGCCCACTCAGGAGGCCCCTAGTACATCTAGCGCGCCAATACTCCTTACTATGCAACAATTAACGGCTGTAATGGATAATTCTGTCAAAAACATTTTAGCCAAAATGAACCCTGTTCAGCGTAAGCGTGGATGCTCTGTTTTAGTTACTGAAGAGCATGACGACGCTGATATTAATATCTCTGAAGGGCCCCTAACCCAATCTGAGGGGGCCAGGGAGGTTTTGTCTGAGGGAGAAATTACTGATTTAGGGAATATTTCTCCAACATAGGTGTGTCCGGTCCACGGCGTCATCCTTACTTGTGGGATATTCTCTTCCCCAACAGGAAATGGCAAAGAGCCCAGCAAAGCTGGTCACATGATCCCTCCTAGGCTCCGCCTACCCCAGTCATTCTCTTTGCCGTTGTACAGGCAACATCTCCACGGAGATGGCTTAGAGTTTTTTAGTGTTTAACTGTAGTTTTTCATTATTCAATCAAGAGTTTGTTATTTTCAAATAGTGCTGGTACGTACTATTTACTCAGAAACAGAAAAGAGATGAAGAATTCTGTTTGTATGAGGAAAATGATTTTAGCAACCGTAACTAAAATCCATGGCTGTTCCACACAGGACTGTTGAGAGCATTAACTTCAGTTGGGGGAACAGTTTGCAGTCCTTTGCTGCTTGAGGTATGACACATTCTAACAAGACGATGTAATGCTGGAAGCTGTCATTTTCCCTATGGGATCCGGTAAGCCATGTTTATTACGATTGTAAATAAGGGCTTCACAAGGGCTTATTTAGACTGTAGACATTTTTTGGGCTAAATCGATTGATATTAACACTTATTTAGCCTTGAGGATGGCATGCAGTCGCATGTGAGAGGAGCTCTGATACTTATAAAAGACTTCTGAAGGCATCATTTGGTATCGTATTCCCCTTGGGTTTGGTTGGGTCTCAGCAAAGCAGATACCAGGGACTGTAAAGGGGTTAAAGCTTAAAACGGCTCCGGTTCCGTTATTTTAAGGGTTAAAGCTTCCAAAATTGGTGTGCAATATTTTCAAGGCTTTAAGACACTGTGGTGAAAGTTTGGTGAATTTTGAACAATTCCTTCATGTTTTTTCGCAATTGCAGTAATAAAGTGTGTTCAGTTTAAAATTTAAAGTGACAGTAACGGTTTTATTTCAAAACGTTTTTTGTACTTTCTTATCAAGTTTATGCCTGTTTAACATGTCTGAACTACCAGATAGACTGTGTTCTGAATGTGGGGAAGCCAGAATTCCTATTCATTTAAATAAATGTGATTTATGTGATAATGACAATGATGCCCAAGATGATTCCTCAAGTGAGGGGAGTAAGCATGGTACTGCATCATTCCCTCCTTCGTCTACACGAGTCTTGCCCACTCAGGAGGCCCCTAGTACATCTAGCGCGCCAATACTCCTTACTATGCAACAATTAACGGCTGTAATGGATAATTCTGTCAAAAACATTTTAGCCAAAATGAACCCTTGCCAGCGTAAGCGTGGATGCTCTGTTTTAGTTACTGAAGAGCATGACGACGCTGATATTAATATCTCTGAAGGGCCCCTAACCCAATCTGAGGGGGCCAGGGAGGTTTTGTCTGAGGGAGAAATTACTGATTTAGGGAACATTTCTCAGCAGGCTGAATCTGATGTGATTACTTTTAAATTTAAATTGGAACATCTCCGCATTTTGCTTAAGGAGGTATTATCCACTCTGGATGATTGTGAAAATTTGGTCATCCCAGAGAAACTATGTAAAATGGACAAGTTCCTAGAGGTGCCGGGGCTCCCAGAAGCTTTTCCTATACCCAAGCGGGTGGCGGACATTGTTAATAAAGAATGGGAAAGGCCCGGTATTCCTTTCGTCCCTCCCCCCATATTTAAAAAATTGTTTCCTATGGTCGACCCCAGAAAGGACTTATGGCAGTCAGTCCCCAAGGTCGAGGGAGCGGTTTCTACTTTAAACAAACGCACCACTATTCCCATAGAGGATAGTTGTGCTTTCAAAGATCCTATGGATAAAAAATTAGAAGGTTTGCTTAAAAGGATGTTTGTTCAGCAGGGTTACCTTCTACAACCCATTTCATGCATTGTCCCTGTCACTACAGCCGCATATTTCTGGTTTGATGAACTGATTAAGGTGCTCGATAGTGACTCTCCTCCTTATGAGGAGATTATGGACAGAGTCAATGCTCTCAAATTGGCTAATTCTTTCACTCTAGACGCCTCTTTGCAATTGGCTAAGTTAGCGGCTAAGAATTCTGGGTTTGCTATTGTGGCGCGCAGAGCGCTTTGGTTGAAATCTTGGTCGGCTGATGCGTCTTCCAAGAACAAGCTACTAAACATTCCTTTCAAGGGGAAAACGCTGTTTGGTCCTGACTTGAAAGAGATTATCTCTGATATCACTGGGGGTAAGGGCCATGCCCTTCCTCAGGATCGGCCTTTCAAGGCAAAAAATAGACCTAATTTTCGTCCCTTTCGTAAAAACGGACCAGCCCAAGGTGCTGCGTCCTCTAAGCAAGAGGGTAATACTTCTCAGGCCAAGCCAGCTTGGAGACCAATGCAAGGCTGGAACAAGGGAAAGCAGGCAAAGAAACCTGCCACTGCTACCAAGACAGTGTGAAATATCGGCCCCCGATCCGGGACCGGATCTGGTGGGGGGCAGACTCTCTCTCTTCGCTCAGGCTTGGGCAAGAGATGTTCTGGATCCTTGGGCGCTAGAAATAGTCTCCCAGGGTTATCTTCTGGAATTCAAGGGACTTCCCCCAAGGGGAAGGTTCCACAGGTCTCAGTTGTCTTCAGACCACATAAAAAGACAGGCGTTCTTACATTGTGTAGAAGACCTGTTAAAAATGGGAGTGATTCATCCTGTTCCATTGAGAGAACAAGGGATGGGGTTCTACTCCAATCTGTTCATAGTTCCCAAAAAAGAGGGAACATTCAGACCAATCCTAGATCTCAAGATCTTAAACAAATTTCTCAAGGTCCCATCTTTCAAGATGGAAACCATTCGAACTATCCTTCCTTCCATCCAGGAAGGTCAATTCATGACCACGGTGGATTTAAAGGATGCGTATCTACATATTCCTATCCACAAGGAACATCATCGGTTCCTAAGGTTTGCATTCCTGGACAAACATTACCAGTTCGTGGCGCTTCCTTTCGGATTAACCACTGCTCCAAGGATTTTCACAAAGGTACTAGGGTCCCTTCTAGCTGTGCTAAGACCAAGGGGCATTGCAGTAGTACCTTACCTGGACGACATTCTGATTCAAGCGTCGTCCCTCCCTCGAGCAAAGGCTCACACGGACATCGTCCTGGCCTTTCTCAGATCGCACGGCTGGAAAGTGAACGTGGTAAAGAGTTCTCTATCCCCGTCAACAAGGGTTCCCTTCTTGGGAACAATTATAGACTCCTCAGAAATGAGGATTTTTCTAACAGAGGCCAGAAAGACAAAGCTTCTGGACTCTTGTCGAATACTTCATTCCGTTCCTCTTCCTTCCGTAGCTCAGTGCATGGAAGTGATCGGGTTGATGGTAGCGGCAATGGACATAGTTCCTTTTGCGCGCATTCATCTAAGACCATTACAACTGTGCATGCTCAGTCAGTGGAATGGGGACTATACAGACTTGTCTCCAAAGATACAAGTAAATCAGAGGACCAGAGACTCACTCCGTTGGTGGCTGTCCCTGGACAACCTGTCACGAGGGATGACATTCCACAGACCAGAGTGGGTCATTGTCACGACCGACGCCAGTCTGATGGGCTGGGGCGCGGTCTGGGGATCCCTGAAAGCTCAGGGTCTTTGGTCTCGGGAAGAATCTCTTCTACCGATAAATATTCTGGAACTGAGAGCGATATTCAATGCTCTCAAGGCTTGGCCTCAGCTAGCGAGGACCAAGTTCATACGGTTTCAATCAGACAACATGACGACTGTTGCGTACATCAACCATCAGGGGGGAACAAGGAGTTCCCTAGCGATGGAAGAAGTGACCAAGATTATTCTATGGGCGGAGTCTCACTCCTGCCACCTGTCTGCTATCCACATCCCGGGAGTGGAAAATTGGGAAGCGGATTTTCTGAGTCGTCAGACATTGCATCCGGGGGAGTGGGAACTCCATCCGGAAATCTTTGCCCAAGTCACTCAACTTTGGGGCATTCCAGACATGGATCTGATGGCCTCTCGTCAGAACTTCAAAGTTCCTTGCTACGGGTCCAGATCCAGGGATCCCAAGGCGGCTCTAGTGGATGCACTAGTAGCACCTTGGACCTTCAAACTAGCTTATGTGTTCCCGCCGTTTCCTCTCATCCCCAGGCTGGTAGCCAGGATCAATCAGGAGAGGGCGTCGGTGATCTTGATAGCTCCTGCGTGGCCACGCAGGACTTGGTATGCAGATCTGGTGAATATGTCATCGGCTCCACCTTGGAAGCTACCTTTGAGACGAGACCTTCTTGTTCAGGGTCCGTTCGAACATCCGAATCTGGTTTCACTCCAGCTGACTGCTTGGAGATTGAACGCTTGATTTTATCGAAGCGAGGTTTCTCAGATTCTGTTATCGATACTCTTGTTCAGGCCAGAAAGCCTGTAACTAGAAAGATTTACCACAAAATTTGGAAAAAATATATCTGTTGGTGTGAATCTAAAGGATTCCCTTGGGACAAGGTTAAGATTCCTAGGATTCTATCCTTCCTTCAAGAAGGATTGGAAAAAGGATTATCGGCAAGTTCCCTGAAGGGACAGATTTCTGCCTTGTCGGTGTTACTTCACAAAAAACTGGCAGCTGTGCCAGATGTTCAAGCCTTTGTTCAGGCTCTGGTTAGAATCAAGCCTGTTTACAAACCTTTGACTCCTCCTTGGAGTCTCAATTTAGTTCTTTCAGTTCTTCAGGGGGTTCCGTTTGAACCCTTACATTCCGTTGATATTAAGTTATTATCTTGGAAAGTTTTGTTTTAAGTTGCAATTTCTTCTGCTAGAAGAGTTTCAGAATTATCTGCTCTGCAGTGTTCTCCTCCTTATCTGGTGTTCCATGCAGATAAGGTGGTTTTACGTACTAAACCTGGTTTTCTTCCGAAAGTTGTTTCTAACAAAAACATTAACCAGGAGATTATCGTACCTTCTCTGTGTCCGAAACCAGTTTCAAAGAAGGAACGCTTGTTGCACAATTTGGATGTTGTTCGCGCTCTAAAATTCTATTTAGATGCTACAAAGGATTTTAGACAAACATCTTCCCTGTTTGTTGTTTATTCAGGTAAAAGGAGAGGTCAAAAAGCAACTTCTACCTCTCTCTCTTTTTGGATTAAAAGCATCATCAGATTGGCTTACGAGACTGCCGGACGGCAGCCTCCCGAAAGAATCACGGCTCATTCCACTAGGGCTGTGGCTTCCACATGGGCCTTCAAGAACGAGGCTTCTGTTGATCAGATATGTAGGGCAGCGACTTGGTCTTCACTGCACACTTTTACCAAATTTTACAAGTTTGATACTTTTGCTTCTTCTGAGGCTATTTTTGGGAGAAAGGTTTTGCAAGCCGTGGTGCCTTCCATTTAGGTGACCTGATTTGCTCCCTCCCTTCATCCGTGTCCTAAAGCTTTGGTATTGGTTCCCACAAGTAAGGATGACGCCGTGGACCGGACACACCTATGTTGGAGAAAACAGAATTTATGTTTACCTGATAAATTTCTTTCTCCAACGGTGTGTCCGGTCCACGGCCCGCCCTGGTTTTTAAATCAGGTCTGATAATTTATTTTCTTTAACTACAGTCACCACGGTACCATGTGGTTTCTCCTATGCTATTATTCCTCCTTAACGTCGGTCGAATGACTGGGGTAGGCGGAGCCTAGGAGGGATCATGTGACCAGCTTTGCTGGGCTCTTTGCCATTTCCTGTTGGGGAAGAGAATATCCCACAAGTAAGGATGACGCCGTGGACCGGACACACCGTTGGAGAAAGAAATTTATCAGGTAAACATAAATTCTGTTTTCTCAGCAGGCTGAATCTGATGTGATTACTTTTAAATTTAAATTGGAACATCTCCGCATTTTGCTTAAGGAGGTATTATCCACTCTGGATGATTGTGAAAATTTGGTCATCCCAGAGAAACTATGTAAAATGGACAAGTTCCTAGAGGTGCCGGGGCTCCCAGAAGCTTTTCCTATATAGAGGATAGTTGTGCTTTCAAAGATCCTATGGATAAAAAATTAGAAGGTTTGCTTAAAAAGATGTTTGTTCAGCAGGGTTACCTTCTACAACCCATTTCATGCATTGTCCCTGTCACTACAGCCGCATATTTCTGGTTTGATGAACTGATTAAGGTGCTCGATAGTGACTCGCCTCCTTATGAGGAGATTATGGACAGAGTCAATGCTCTCAAATTGGCTAATTCTTTCACTCTTGACGCCTCTTTGCAATTGGCTAAGTTAGCGGCTAAGAATTCTGGGTTTGCTATTGTGGCGCGCAGAGCGCTTTGGTTGAAATCTTGGTCGGCTGATGCGTCTTCCAAGAACAAGCTACTAAACATTCCTTTCAAGGGGAAAACGCTGTTTGGTCCTGACTTGAAAGAGATTATCTCTGATATCACTGGGGGTAAGGGCCATGCCCTTCCTCAGGATCGGCCTTTCAAGGCAAAAAATAGACCTAATTTTCGTCCCTTTCGTAAAAACGGACCAGCCCAAGGTGCTACGTCCTCTAAGCAAGAAGGTAATACTTCTCAGGCCAAGCCAGCTTGGAGACCAATGCAAGGCTGGAACAAGGGAAAGCAGGCAAAGAAACCTGCCACTGCTACCAAGACAGCATGAAATATCGGCCCCCGATCCGGGACCGGATCTGGTGGGGGGCAGACTCTCTCTCTTCGCTCAGGCTTGGGCAAGAGATGTTCTGGATCCTTGGGCGCTAGAAATAGTCTCCCAGGGTTATCTTCTGGAATTCAAGGGACTTCCCCCAAGGGGAAGGTTCCACAGGTCTCAGTTGTCTTCAGACCACATAAAAAGACAGGCGTTCTTACTTTGCGTAGAAGACCTGTTAAAAATGGGAGTGATTCATCCTGTTCCATTGAGAGAACAAGGGATGGGGTTCTACTCCAATCTGTTCATAGTTCCCAAAAAAGAGGGAACATTCAGACCAATCCTAGATCTCAAGATCTTAAACAAATTTCTCAAGGTCCCATCTTTCAAGATGGAAACCATTCGAACTATCCTTCCTTCCATCCAGGAAGGTCAATTCATGACCACGGTGGATTTAAAGGATGCGTATCTACATATTCCTATCCACAAGGAACATCATCGGTTCCTAAGGTTTGCATTCCTGGACAAACATTACCAGTTCGTGGCGCTTCCTTTCGGATTAGCCACTGCTCCAAGGATTTTCACAAAGGTACTAGGGTCCCTTCTAGCTGTGCTAAGACCAAGGGGCATTGCAGTAGTACCTTACCTGGACGACATTCTAATTCAAGCGTCGTCCCTCCCTCGAGCAAAGGCTCACACGGACATCGTCCTGGCCTTTCTCAGATCGCACGGCTGGAAAGTGAACGTGGAAAAGAGTTCTCTTTCCCCGTCAACAAGGGTTCCCTTCTTGGGAACAATTATAGACTCCTCAGAAATGAGGATTTTTCTAACAGAGGCCAGAAAGACAAAGCTCCTGGACTCTTGTCGAATACTTCATTCCGTTCCTCTTCCTTCCGTAGCTCAGTGCATGGAAGTGATCGGGTTGATGGTAGCGGCAATGGACATAGTTCCTTTCGCGCGCATTCATCTAAGACCGTTACAACTGTGCATGCTCAGTCAGTGGAATGGGGACTATACAGACTTGTCTCCAAAGATACAAGTAAATCAGAGGACCAGAGACTCACTCCGTTGGTGGCTGTCCCTGGACAACCTGTCACGAGGGATGACATTCCACAGACCAGAGTGGGTCATTGTCACGACCGACGCCAGTCCGATGGGCTGGGGCGCGGTCTGGGGATCCCTGAAAGCTCAGGGTCTTTGGTCTCGGGAAGAATCTCTTCTACCGATAAATATTCTGGAACTGAGAGCGATATTCAATGCTCTCAAGGCTTGGCTTCAGCTAGCGAGGACCAAGTTCATACGGTTTCAATCAGACAACATGACGACTGTTGCGTATATCAACCATCAGGGGGGAACAAGGAGTTCCCTAGCGATGGAAGAAGTGACCAAGATCATTCTATGGGCGGAGTCTCACTCCTGCCACCTGTCTGCTATCCACATCCCGGGAGTGGAAAATTGGGAAGCGGATTTTCTGAGTCGTCAGACATTGCATCCGGGGGAGTGGGAACTCCATCCGGAAATCTTTGCCCAAGTCACTCAACTTTGGGGCATTCCAGACATGGATCTGATGGCCTCTCGTCAGAACTTCAAAGTTCCTTGCTACGGGTCCAGATCCAGGGATCCCAAGGCGGCTCTAGTGGATGCACTAGTAGCACCTTGGACCTTCAAACTAGCTTATGTGTTCCCGCCGTTTCCTCTCATCCCCAGGCTGGTAGCCAGGATCAATCAGGAGAGGGCGTCGGTGATCTTGATAGCTCCTGCGTGGCCACGCAGGACTTGGTATGCAGATCTGGTGAATATGTCATCGGCTCCACCTTGGAAGCTACCTTTGAGACGAGACCTTCTTGTTCAGGGTCCGTTCGAACATCCGAATCTGGTTTCACTCCAGCTGACTGCTTGGAGATTGAACGCTTGATTTTATCGAAGCGAGGTTTCTCAGATTCTGTTATCGATACTCTTGTTCAGGCCAGAAAGCCTGTAACTAGAAAGATTTACCATAAAATTTGGAAAAAATATATCTGTTGGTGTGCATCTAAAGGATTCCCTTGGGACAAGGTTAAGATTCCTAGGATTCTATCCTTCCTTCAAGAAGGATTGGAAAAAGGATTATCGGCAAGTTCCCTGAAGGGACAGATTTCTGCCTTGTCGGTGTTACTTCACAAAAAACTGGCAGCTGTGCCAGATGTTCAAGCCTTTGTTCAGGCTCTGGTTAGAATCAAGCCTGTTTACAAACCTTTGACTCCTCCTTGGAGTCTCAATTTAGTTCTTTCAGTTCTTCAGGGGGTTCCGTTTGAACCCTTACATTCCGTTGATATTAAGTTATTATCTTGGAAAGTTTTGTTTTTAGTTGCAATTTCTTCTGCTAGAAGAGTTTCAGAATTATCTGCTCTGCAGTGTTCTCCTCCTTATCTGGTGTTCCATGCAGATAAGGTGGTTTTACGTACTAAACCTGGTTTTCTTCCAAAAGTTGTTTCTAACAAAAACATTAACCAGGAGATTATTGTACCTTCTCTGTGTCCGAAACCAGTTTCAAAGAAGGAACGCTTGTTGCACAATTTGGATGTTGTTCGCGCTCTAAAATTCTATTTAGATGCTACAAAGGATTTTAGACAAACATCTTCCCTGTTTGTTGTTTATTCAGGTAAAAGGAGAGGTCAAAAAGCAACTTCTACCTCTCTCTCTTTTTGGATTAAAAGCATCATCAGATTGGCTTACGAGACTGCCGGACGGCAGCCTCCCGAAAGAATCACGGCTCATTCCACTAGGGCTGTGGCTTCCACATGGGCCTTCAAGAACGAGGCTTCTGTTGATCAGATATGTAGGGCAGCGACTTGGTCTTCACTGCACACTTTTACCAAATTTTACAAGTTTGATACTTTTGCTTCTTCTGAGGCTATTTTTGGGAGAAAGGTTTTGCAAGCCGTGGTGCCTTCCATTTAGGTGACCTGATTTGCTCCCTCCCTTCATCCGTGTCCTAAAGCTTTGGTATTGGTTCCCACAAGTAAGGATGACGCCGTGGACCGGACACACCTATGTTGGAGAAAACAGAATTTATGTTTACCTGATAAATTTCTTTCTCCAACGGTGTGTCCGGTCCACGGCCCGCCCTGGTTTTTTAATCAGGTCTGATAATTTATTTTCTTTAACTACAGTCACCACGGTACCATATGGTTTCTCCTATGCTATTATTCCTCCTTAACGTCGGTCGAATGACTGGGGTAGGCGGAGCCTAGGAGGGATCATGTGACCAGCTTTGCTGGGCTCTTTGCCATTTCCTGTTGGGGAAGAGAATATCCCACAAGTAAGGATGACGCCGTGGACCGGACACACCGTTGGAGAAAGAAATTTATCAGGTAAACATAAATTCTGTTTTTATTGCGTCATTCTTGGCGCTGACTTTTTTGGCGCAAAAATTCTTTTCCGTTTCCGGCGTCATACGTGTCGCCGGAAGTTGCGTCATTTTTTGACGTTATTTTGCGCCAAAAATGTCGGCGTTCCGGATGTGGCGTCATTTTTGGCGCCAAAAGCATTTAGGCGCCAAATAATATGGGCATCTTATTTGGCGCTAAAAAATATGGGCGTCGCTTTTGTCTCCACATTATTTAAGTCTCATTTTTCATTGCTTCCGGTTGCTAGAAGCTTGTTCTTTGGCATTTTTTCCCATTCCTGAAACTGTCATTTAAGGAATTTGATCAATTTTGCTTTATATGTTGTTTTTTCTCTTACATATTGCAAGATGTCTCACGTTGCATCTGAGTCAGAAGATACTACAGGAAAATCGCTGTCTAGTGCTGGATCTACCAAAGCTAAGTGTATCTGCTGTAAACTTATGGTAGCTATTCCTCCAGCTGTTGTTTGTATTGATTGTCATGACAAACTTGTTAATGCAAATAATATTTCCTTTAGTAAAGTACCATTGCCTGTTGCAGTTCCCTCAACATCTAAGGTGCAGAATGTTCCTGATAACATAAGAGATTTTGTTTCTGAATCCATAAAGAAGGCTATGTCTGTTATTTCTCCTTCTAGTAAACGTAAAAAATCTTTTAAAACTTCTCTCCCTACAGATGAATTTTTAAATGAACATCATCATTCTGATTCTGATGACTCTTCTGGTTCAGAGGATTCTGTCTCAGAGGTTGATGCTGATAAATCTTCATATTTATTTAAAATGGAATTTATTCGTTCTTTACTTAAAGAAGTTCTAATTGCTTTAGAAATAGAGGATTCTGGTCCTCTTGATACTAATTCTAAACGTTTGGATAAGGTATTTAAATCTCCTGTGGTTATTCCAGAAGTTTTTCCTGTTCCTAATGCTATTTCTGCAGTAATTTCCAAAGAATGGGATAAATTGGGTAATTCATTTACTCCTTCTAAACGTTTTAAGCAATTATATCCTGTGCCGTCTGACAGATTAGAATTTTGGGACAAAATCCCTAAAGTTGATGGGGCTATTTCTACCCTTGCTAAACGTACTACTATTCCTACGTCAGATGGTACTTCGTTTAAGGATCCTTTAGATAGGAAAATTGAATCCTTTCTAAGAAAAGCTTATCTGTGTTCAGGTAATCTTCTTAGACCTGCTATATCTTTGGCTGATGTTGCTGCAGCTTCAACTTTTTGGTTGGAAACTTTAGCGCAACAAGTAACACATCATGATTCTCATGATATTATTATTCTTCTTCAGCATGCTAATAATTTTATCTGTGATGCCATCTTTGATATTATCAGAGTTGATGTCAGGTTTATGTCTCTAGCTATTTTAGCTAGAAGAGCTTTATGGCTTAAGACTTGGAATGCTGATATGGCTTCTAAATCAACTCTACTTTCCATTTCTTTCCAGGGTAACAAATTATTTGGTTCTCAGTTGGATTCTATTATTTCAACTGTTACTGGTGGGAAAGGAACTTTTTTACCACAGGATAAAAAATCTAAAGGTATAAACAGGGCTAATAATCGTTTTCGTTCCTTTCGTTTCAACAAAGAACAAAAGCCTGATCCTTCATCCTCAGGAGCAGTTTCTGTTTGGAAACCATCTCCAATTTGGAATAAATCCAAGCCAGCCAGAAAGGCAAAGCCTGCTTCTAAGTCCACATGAAGGTGCGGCCCTCATTCCAGCTTAGCTGGTAGGGGGCAGGTTACGTTTTTTCAAAGAAATTTGGATCAATTCTGTTCACAATCTTTGGATTCAGAACATTGTTTCAGAAGGGTACAGAATTGGTTTCAAGATGAGACCTCCTGCAAAGAGATTTTTTCTTTCCCGTGTCCCAGTAAATCCAGTAAAAGCTCAAGCATTTCTGAATGATCTAGAGTTGACTGGAGTAATTATGCCATTTCCAGTTCAGGAACAGGGGATGGGGTTTTATTCAAATCTCTTCATTGTACCAAAGAAGGAGAATTCCTTCAGACCAGTTCTGGATCTAAAAATATTGAATCGTTATGTAAGGATACCAACGTTCAAGATGGTAACTGTAAGGACTATCTTGCCTTTTGTTCAGCAAGGGAATTATATGTCCACAATAGATTTACAGGATGCATATCTGCATATTCCGATTCATCCAGATCATTATCAGTTCCTGAGATTCTCTTTTCTGGACAAGCATTACCAGTTTGTGGCTCTGCCGTTTGGCCTAGCTACAGCTCCAAGAATTTTTACAAAGGTTCTCGGTGCCCTTCTGTCTGTAATCAGAGAACAGGGTATTGTGGTATTTCCTTATTTGGACGATATCTTGGTACTTGCTCAGTCTTTACATTTAGCAGAATTTCATACGAATCGACTTGTGTTGTTTCTTCAAGATCATGGTTGGAGGATCAATTTACCAAAAAGTTCATTGATTCCTCAGACAAGGGTAACCTTACTGGGTTTCCAGATAGATTCAGTGTCCATGACTCTGTCTTTAACAGACAAGAGACGTCTAAAACTGATTGCAGCTTGTCGAAACCTTCAGTCACAATCATTCCCTTCGGTAGCCTTATGCATGGAAATTCTAGGTCTTATGACTGCTGCATCGGACGCGATCCCCTTTGCTCGTTTTCACATGCGACCTCTTCAGCTTTGTGTGCTGAATCAATGGTGCAAGGATTACACAAAGATATCTCAATTAATATCTTTAAAACCGATTGTTCGACACTCTCTAACGTGGTGGACAGATCACCATTGTTTAATTCAGGGGGCTTCTTTTGTGCTTCCGACCTGGACTGTAATTTCAACAGATGCAAGTCTCACAGGTTGGGGAGCTGTGTGGGGATCTCTGACGGCACAAGGAGTTTGGGAATCTCAGGAGGTGAGATTACCGATCAATATTTTGGAACTCCGTGCAATTTTCAGAGCTCTTCAGTTTTGGCCTCTTCTGAAGAGAGAATCGTTCATTTGTTTTCAGACAGACAATGTCACAACTGTGGCATACATCAATCATCAAGGAGGAACTCACAGTCCTCTGGCTCTGAAAGAAGTATCTCGAATTTTGGTTTGGGCGGAATCCAGCTCCTGTCTAATCTCTGCGGTTCATATCCCAGGTGTAGACAATTGGGAAGCGGATTATCTCAGTCGCCAAACGTTGCATCCGGGCGAATGGTCTCTTCACCCAGAGGTATTTCTTCAGATTGTTCAAATGTGGGAACTTCCAGAAATAGATTTGATGGCGTCCCATCTAAACAAGAAACTTCCCAGGTATCTGTCCAGATCCCGGGATCCTCAGGCGGAAGCAGTGGATGCATTATCACTTCCTTGGAAGTATCATCCTGCCTATATCTTTCCGCCTCTAGTTCTTCTTCCAAGAGTAATCTCCAAGATTCTGAAGGAATGCTCGTTTGTTCTGCTGGTAGCTCCGGCATGGCCTCACAGGTTTTGGTATGCGGATCTTGTCCGGATGGCCTCTTGCCAACCGTGGACTCTTCCGTTAAGACCAGACCTCCTGTCACAAGGTCCTTTTTTCCATCAGGATCTGAAATCCTTAAATTTAAAGGTATGGAGATTGAACGCTTGATTCTTCGTCAAAGAGGTTTCTCTGACTCTGTGATTAATACTATGTTACAGGCTCGTAAATCTGTATCTAGAGAGATATATTATAGAGTCTGGAAGACTTATATTTCTTGGTGTATTTCTCATCATTTTTCTTGGCATTTTTTTAGAATACCGAGAATTTTACAGTTTCTTCAGGATGGTTTAGATAAAGGTTTGTCCGCATGTTCCTTGAAAGGACAAATCTCTGCTCTTTCTGTTCTTTTTCACAGAAAGATTGCTATTCTTCCTGATATTCATTGTTTTGTACAAGCCTTGGTTCGTATAAAACCTGTCATTAAGTCAATTTCTCCTCCTTGGATTTTGAATTTGGTTCTGGGGGCTCTTCAAGCTCCTCCGTTTGAACCTATGCATTCATTGGACATTAAATTACTTTCTTGGAAAGTTTTGTTCCTTTTGGCCATCTCTTCTGCCAGAAGAGTTTCTGAATTATCTGCTCTTTCTTGTGAGTCTCCTTTTCTGATTTTTCATCAGGATAAGGCGGTGTTGCGAACTTCTTTTGAATTTTTACCTAAAGTTGTGAATTCCAACAACATTAGTAGAGAAATTGTGGTTCCTTCATTATGTCCTAATCCTTAGAATTCTAAGGAGAAATCGTTGCATTCTTTGGATGTTGTTAGAGCTTTGAAATATTATGTTGAAGCTACTAAATCTTTCCGAAAGACTTCTAGTCTATTTGTTATCTTTTCCGGTTCTAGAAAAGGCCAGAAAGCTTCTGCCATTTCTTTGGCATCTTGGTTGAAATCTTTAATTCATCTTGCCTATGTTGAGTCGGGTAAAACTCCGCCTCAGAGAATTACAGCTCATTCTACTAGGTCAGTTTCTACTTCCTGGGCGTTTAGGAATGAAGCTTCGGTTGATCAGATTTGCAAAGCAGCAACTTGGTCCTCTTTGCATACTTTTACTAAATTCTACCATTTTGATGTATTTTCTTCTTCTGAAGCAGTTTTTGGTAGAAAAGTACTTCAGGCAGCGGTTTCAGTTTGAATCTTCTGCTTATGTTTTTCGTTAAACTTTATTTTGGGTGTGGATTATTTTCAGCAGGAATTGGCTGTCTTTATTTTATCCCTCCCTCTCTAGTGACTCTTGTGTGGAAAGATCCACATCTTGGGTAATCATTATCCCATACGTCACTAGCTCATGGACTCTTGCTAATTACATGAAAGAAAACATAATTTATGTAAGAACTAACCTGATAAATTCATTTCTTTCATATTAGCAAGAGTCCATGAGGCCCGCCCTTTTTTTGTGGTGGTTATGATTTTGTATAAAGCACAATTATTCCAATTCCTTATTTTATATGCTTTCGCACTTTTTTATCACCCCACTTCTTGGCTATTCGTTAAACTGAATTGTGGGTGTGGTGAGGGGTGTATTTATAGGCATTTTGAGGTTTGGGAAACTTTGCCCCTCCTGGTAGGAATGTATATCCCATACGTCACTAGCTCATGGACTCTTGCTAATATGAAAGAAATGAATTTATCAGGTAAGTTCTTACATAAATTATGTTTTTTTTATATGTGATGCAAACATGCAAATTATTCGCCTAAATGCAAAGGACTTATCCTATGGAAGATATTTCTTCTTTTAAGGATCCTTTAGATAGGAACTTTGTTTCCTATCTTGGAGAAGCATATTTATATATTGGCTATATTTTTAAACCTGACATTTCTATGGCTGATGTTGCTGCTGTTTCAACTTTTTGTTTGGACAGTTTAGTTATCAGATCTTGAATTATCTAAGCATTGTTCTTTTACTTCAACATGCTAATCATTTCATTTGTGATGCTATATTTTATAAAAATTAATTGATATTAAATCTTTGTTTTTTTAATAGATAAGTTTTATGGCTTAAATCTCTGATATGGTGTCTAAATTTAGTTTACTATCTTATTTTAGGATAGTAACTTTTTAGGTTTTTCTATTGGATTTTATTATCTCCTCTATTACTGGGGGAAAGGGAGTTTTTTTCTGCCCCAAGATAAGAAATCTAAGGGTAATTTTTAAGCTCCCAATTGTTTTTTTCATTCCCCTAAGGCCTCTGGCTCTAATTTGAGATTTACTCAGAATTTGAATAAATCCAAGCCTTATAAATGAAACTAATTTCAGCCCCTAAGTCTGCATGAAGGTGCGCCCCTTAAACCAGTTCAACTGGTGGGGGGCAGATTTAATTTATTTCAACACAATTGGACAGTTACTTTTCAAAAATCAGTGGATTCAGAATATTGTTTTCTCAGGGGTAATCGAATAGGTTTCAGAATAAAAACCTCCCATGGGAAGATTCTTTCCCATGTTACAACAAACCGTGTGAAAGCTCAGGTTTTTCAGAAATGTTTTTAAGATTTAGAGTTTTCAGGGGTGATGGTTCCAGTTCCTCTGCAGGAACAGAGTTTGAGTTCTATTCAAATCTATTCATTGTTCAAAAGAAAGAAGGTTCGTTCAGACCAATTCTGGATCTGAAATTTTAAATCGTTTTGTAAGAGTCCCAACTTTCAAGATGGTTACTATAGGGACTATTCTGCCTTTCTATTCAGCAAGGTGACTTCCTATCCACAATAGACTTACAGGATGCTTATTTTCACATTCCAAGTCATTAAGACCACTATTGTTTTCTGAGATTCTCTTTTCTAGATAAGCATTACTAATTTGTCGCTGGTCTTTTTGGGCTTGCGACAGCTCGGAGATTATTTTCAAAGATTCTTGGTGCCCTTCTATCTGTATCAGAGAGCAGGGTATTGCAGTGTTTCTTTATTTGGACGATATTTTTGTATTATCTCTAATCTTTTCATTTAGCAGAATCTTACTCGAAACCACTTGTGTGGTTTCTTCAAGGTTCAAGGATCAATTTACAATAGAGTTTCTTGATTCCTTAGACAAGGGTCACCTTTTTAGGTTTCCAGATGAGATTTAGCGTCTGATTCTTTCTCTGATAGATTAGAGACAAATGAAGTTCATTTCTTTCTAATGACACAAGTCCACGGATCATCATCAATTACTGTTGGGAATATCACTCCTGCCCAGCAGGAGGCGGCAAAGAGCACCACAGCAAAGCTGTTAAATACCACCTCCCTTCTATCCCACCCCAGTCATTCTCTTTGCCTATGTTAGAGCAAGGAAGTGGTAAAGTTAGGTGTGTGTTAAAGATTCTTCAATCAAGAGTTTATTATTTAAGTAGTGCAAGATTGTGCTGCTTTGTTCTGGGGTGTAGCCGTAGTCCACATCAGTCTCTTCAGTAGAGCAGTGGTGGCTTTAGAGCAATGGGAACTTGTGGGACATAATTCTCACTGCGCCTTCCATGTAATTTATGCTGCCCTAATCCTCATAGCCTAAATAAGATTACTCAGGCTTTATCTTTTCTCCACAGGGCTATGTGAAGGAGAGGACCTCTCAAACCTGGTGAGCTGCCTGGCAGATTTACAAGGTAAGTGCTGACTTTTTATTTTTGGTCTGGGAAATAAAAGATCTCAGAGAATGTGGAACACTTTATTTACCTGGGACATAGAGCCCCCCCTATAGATAAAAGGAGGGGATTATATGACAGCACTTTTTAGGCAGGCATTGGGGCTGAGGAGATGGACTTGAGGGTGTTTTTCACTGCTCAAGATGGCTTAAATCACTGGGGCTGGAGAGACTGGCTCAGTATGAGGTGGTTTCACTGTTCACATATAGCACTGGCTAAGCAGCTGCCTAGCAAGTTACGGAAGGGTTATAAAGAGGCTTGATAGAATGTTTATTTAACAATAATCATGGCGACCGGGAGATTGCCTTTTGAAACGCCCACGATGGGCGGAGCTATGTGTGCGTTGCGCACCGCTTTTTCTGCACTTTCTGTTATCGGAAGGAACGGAGCAGAGTCCTCAGTGTGTTTACACATAGGTTAGGACCGGACAGCGCTACAGCTGAGTTCCAGATCTTTACTGAGAGAAATGTAACTGGTGTCAGAAGGGCTAATAGGCACCTCAGCTAAGTTAAGCTGAGGTGTAAAGGAGTTCTGCAGTATTTGTGTACCTAATTAGCCTTTTCTGCACACAAAGATAAAAAAGTTATGTTTTAAAATTTAAAGAGACAGTAACATTTTTCTGTTTTAATTTCTCCAACATAGGTGTGTCCGGTCCACGGCGTCATCCTTACTTGTGGGATATTCTCTTCCCCAACAGGAAATGGCAAAGAGCCCAGCAAAGCTGGTCACATGATCCCTCCTAGGCTCCGCCTACCCCAGTCATTCTCTTTGCCGTTGTACAGGCAACATCTCCACGGAGATGGCTTAGAGTTTTTTAGTGTTTAACTGTAGTTTTTCATTATTCAATCAAGAGTTTGTTATTTTCAAATAGTGCTGGTACGTACTATTTACTCAGAAACAGAAAAGAGATGAAGAATTCTGTTTGTATGAGGAAAATGATTTTAGCAACCGTAACTAAAATCCATGGCTGTTCCACACAGGACTGTTGAGAGCAATTAACTTCAGTTGGGGGAACAGTTTGCAGTCCTTTGCTGCTTGAGGTATGACACATTCTAACAAGACGATGTAATGCTGGAAGCTGTCATTTTCCCTATGGGATCCGGTAAGCCATGTTTATTACGATTGTAAATAAGGGCTTCACAAGGGCTTATTTAGACTGTAGACATTTTTTGGGCTAAATCGATTGATATTAACACTTATTTAGCCTTGAGGAATCATTTATTCTGGGTATTTTGATATAATAATATCGGCAGGCACTGTTTTAGACACCTTATTCTTTAGGGGCTTTCCCAAAGCATAGGCAGAGTCTCATTTTCGCGCCGGTGTTGCGCACTTGTTTTTGAGAGGCATGGCATGCAGTCGCATGTGAGAGGAGCTCTGATACTTACAAAAGACTTCTGAAGGCATCATTTGGTATCGTATTCCCCTTTGGGTTTGGTTGGGTCTCAGCAAAGCAGATACCAGGGACTGTAAAGGGGTTAAAGCTTAAAACGTCTCCGGTTCCGTTATTTTAAGGGTTAAAGCTTCCAAAATTGGTGTGCAATATTTTCAAGGCTTTAAGACACTGTGGTGAAAGTTTGGTGAATTTTGAACAATTCCTTCATGTTTTTTCGCAATTGCAGTAATAAAGTGTGTTCAGTTTAAAATTTAAAGTGACAGTAACGGTTTTATTTCAAAACGTTTTTTGTACTTTCTTATCAAGTTTATGCCTGTTTAACATGTCTGAACTACCAGATAGACTGTGTTCTGAATGTGGGGAAGCCAGAATTCCTATTCATTTAAATAAATGTGATTTATGTGATAATGACAATGATGCCCAAGATGATTCCTCAAGTGAGGGGAGTAAGCATGGTACTGCATCATTCCCTCCTTCGTCTACACGAGTCTTGCCCACTCAGGAGGCCCCTAGTACATCTAGCGCGCCAATACTCCTTACTATGCAACAATTAACGGCTGTAATGGATAATTCTGTCAAAAACATTTTAGCCAAAATGAACCCTTGTCAGCGTAAGCGTGGATGCTCTGTTTTAGTTACTGAAGAGCATGACGACGCTGATATTAATATCTCTGAAGGGCCCCTAACCCAATCTGAGGGGGCCAGGGAGGTTTTGTCTGAGGGAGAAATTACTGATTTAGGGAACATTTCTCAGCAGGCTGTATCTGATGTGATTACTTTTAAATTTAAATTGGAACATCTCCGCATTTTGCTTAAGGAGGTATTATCCACTCTGGATGATTGTGAAAATTTGGTCATCCCAGAGAAACTATGTAAAATGGACAAGTTCCTAGAGGTGCCGGGGCTCCCAGAAGCTTTTCCTATACCCAAGCGGGTGGCGGACATTGTTAATAAAGAATGGGAAAGGCCCGGTATTCCTTTCGTCCCTCCCCCCATATTTAAAAAATTGTTTCCTATGGTCGACCCCAGAAAGGACTTATGGCAGTCAGTCCCCAAGGTCGAGGGAGCGGTTTCTACTTTAAACAAACGCACCACTATTCCCATAGAGGATAGTTGTGCTTTCAAAGATCCTATGGATAAAAAATTAGAAGGTTTGCTTAAAAAGATGTTTGTTCAGCAGGGTTACCTTCTACAACCCATTTCATGCATTGTCCCTGTCACTACAGCCGCATATTTCTGGTTTGATGAACTGATTAAGGTGCTCGATAGTGACTCTCCTCCTTATGAGGAGATTATGGACAGAGTCAATGCTCTCAAATTGGCTAATTCTTTCACTCTAGACGCCTCTTTGCAATTGGCTAAGTTAGCGGCTAAGAATTCTGGGTTTGCTATTGTGGCGCGCAGAGCGCTTTGGTTGAAATCTTGGTCGGCTGATGCGTCTTCCAAGAACAAGCTACTAAACATTCCTTTCAAGGGGAAAACGCTGTTTGGTCCTGACTTGAAAGAGATTATCTCTGATATCACTGGGGGTAAGGGCCATGCCCTTCCTCAGGATCGGCCTTTCAAGGCAAAAAATAGACCTAATTTTCGTCCCTTTCGTAAAAACGGACCAGCCCAAGGTGCTACGTCCTCTAAGCAAGAGGGTAATACTTCTCAGGCCAAGCCAGCTTGGAGACCAATGCAAGGCTGGAACAAGGGAAAGCAGGCAAAGAAACCTGCCACTGCTACCAAGACAGCATGAAATATCGGCCCCCGATCCGGGACCGGATCTGGTGGGGGGCAGACTCTCTCTCTTCGCTCAGGCTTGGGCAAGAGATGTTCTGGATCCTTGGGCGCTAGAAATAGTCTCCCAGGGTTATCTTCTGGAATTCAAGGGACTTCCCCCAAGGGGGAGGTTCCACAGGTCTCAGTTGTCTTCAGACCACATAAAAAGACAGGCGTTCTTACATTGTGTAGAAGACCTGTTAAAAATGGGAGTGATTCATCCTGTTCCATTGAGAGAACAAGGGATGGGGTTCTACTCCAATCTGTTCATAGTTCCCGAAAAAGAGGGAACGTTCAGACCAATCCTAGATCTCAAGATCTTAAACAAATTTCTCAAGGTCCCATCGTTCAAGATGGAAACCATTCGAACTATCCTTCCTTCCATCCAGGAAGGTCAATTCATGACCACGGTGGATTTAAAGGATGCGTATCTACATATTCCTATCCACAAGGAACATCATCGGTTCCTAAGGTTTGCATTCCTGGACAAACATTACCAGTTCGTGGCACTTCCTTTCGGATTAGCCACTGCTCCAAGGATTTTCACAAAGGTACTAGGGTCCCTTCTAGCTGTGCTAAGACCAAGGGGCATTGCAGTAGTACCTTACCTGGACGACATTCTGATTCAAGCGTCGTCCCTCCCTCGAGCAAAGGCTCACACGGACATCGTCCTGGCCTTTCTCAGATCGCACGGCTGGAAAGTGAACGTGGAAAAGAGTTCTCTATCCCCGTCAACAAGGGTTCCCTTCTTGGGAACAATTATAGACTCCTCAGAAATGAGGATTTTTCTAACAGAGGCCAGAAAGACAAAACTTCTGGACTCTTGTCGAATACTTCATTCCGTTCCTCTTCCTTCCGTAGCTCAGTGCATGGAAGTGATCGGGTTGATGGTAGCGGCAATGGACATAGTTCCTTTTGCGCGCATTCATCTAAGACCATTACAACTGTGCATGCTCAGTCAGTGGAATGGGGACTATACAGACTTGTCTCCAAAGATACAAGTAAATCAGAGGACCAGAGACTCACTCCGTTGGTGGCTGTCCCTGGACAACCTGTCACGAGGGATGACATTCCGCAGACCAGAGTGGGTCATTGTCACGACCGACGCCAGTCTGATGGGCTGGGGCGCGGTCTGGGGATCCCTGAAAGCTCAGGGTCTTTGGTCTCGGGAAGAATCTCTTCTACCGATAAATATTCTGGAACTGAGAGCGATATTCAATGCTCTCAAGGCTTGGCCTCAGCTAGCGAGGACCAAGTTCATACGGTTTCAATCAGACAACATGACGACTGTTGCGTACATCAACCATCAGGGGGGAACAAGGAGTTCCCTAGCGATGGAAGAAGTGACCAAGATTATTCTATGGGCGGAGTCTCACTCCTGCCACCTGTCTGCTATCCACATCCCGGGAGTGGAAAATTGGGAAGCGGATTTTCTGAGTCGTCAGACATTGCATCCGGGGGAGTGGGAACTCCATCCGGAAATCTTTGCCCAAGTCACTCAACTATGGGGCATTCCAGACATGGATCTGATGGCCTCTCGTCAGAACTTCAAAGTTCCTTGCTACGGGTCCAGATCCAGGGATCCCAAGGCGGCTCTGGTGGATGCACTAGTAGCACCTTGGACCTTCAAACTAGCTTATGTGTTCCCGCCGTTTCCTCTCATCCCCAGGCTGGTAGCCAGGATCAATCAGGAGAGGGCGTCGGTGATCTTGATAGCTCCTGCGTGGCCACGCAGGACTTGGTATGCAGATCTGGTGAATATGTCATCGGCTCCACCTTGGAAGCTACCTTTGAGACGAGACCTTCTTGTTCAGGGTCCGTTCGAACATCCGAATCTGGTTTCACTCCAGCTGACTGCTTGGAGATTGAACGCTTGATTTTATCGAAGCGAGGTTTCTCAGATTCTGTTATCGATACTCTTGTTCAGGCCAGAAAGCCTGTAACTAGAAAGATTTACCACAAAATTTGGAAAAAATATATCTGTTGGTGTGAATCTAAAGGATTCCCTTGGGACAAGGTTAAGATTCCTAGGATTCTATCCTTCCTTCAAGAAGGATTGGAAAAAGGATTATCGGCAAGTTCCCTGAAGGGACAGATTTCTGCCTTGTCGGTGTTACTTCACAAAAAACTGGCAGCTGTGCCAGATGTTCAAGCCTTTGTTCAGGCTCTGGTTAGAATCAAGCCTGTTTACAAACCTTTGACTCCTCCTTGGAGTCTCAATTTAGTTCTTACAGTTCTTCAGGGGGTTCCGTTTGAACCCTTACATTCCGTTGATATTAAGTTATTATCTTGGAAAGTTTTGTTTTTAGTTGCAATTTCTTCTGCTAGAAGAGTTTCAGAATTATCTGCTCTGCAGTGTTCTCCTCCTTATCTGGTGTTCCATGCAGATAAGGTGGTTTTACGTACTAAACCTGGTTTTCTTCCAAAAGTTGTTTCTAACAAAAACATTAACCAGGAGATTATCGTACCTTCTCTGTGTCCGAAACCAGTTTCAAAGAAGGAACGCTTGTTGCACAATTTGGATGTTGTTCGCGCTCTAAAATTCTATTTAGATGCTACAAAGGATTTTAGACAAACATCTTCCTTGTTTGTTGTTTATTCAGGTAAAAGGAGAGGTCAAAAAGCAACTTCTACCTCTCTCTCTTTTTGGATTAAAAGCATCATCAGATTGGCTTACGAGACTGCCGGACGGCAGCCTCCCGAAAGAATCACGGCTCATTCCACTAGGGCTGTGGCTTCCACATGGGCCTTCAAGAACGAGGCTTCTGTTGATCAGATATGTAGGGCAGCGACTTGGTCTTCACTGCACACTTTTACCAAATTTTACAAGTTTGATACTTTTGCTTCTTCTGAGGCTATTTTTGGGAGAAAGGTTTTGCAAGCCGTGGTGCCTTCCATTTAGGTGACCTGATTTGCTCCCTCCCTTCATCCGTGTCCTAAAGCTTTGGTATTGGTTCCCACAAGTAAGGATGACGCCGTGGACCGGACACACCTATGTTGGAGAAAACAGAATTTATGTTTACCTGATAAATTTCTTTCTCCAACGGTGTGTCCGGTCCACGGCCCGCCCTGGTTTTTTAATCAGGTCTGATAATTTATTTTCTTTAACTACAGTCACCACGGTACCATATGGTTTCTCCTATGCTATTATTCCTCCTTAACGTCGGTCGAATGACTGGGGTAGGCGGAGCCTAGGAGGGATCATGTGACCAGCTTTGCTGGGCTCTTTGCCATTTCCTGTTGGGGAAGAGAATATCCCACAAGTAAGGATGACGCCGTGGACCGGACACACCGTTGGAGAAAGAAATTTATCAGGTAAACATAAATTCTGTTTTTTATTAAATTTAAGAATTTTATTTGAATAATTAATCCATTGTGAGTCAGAATGGACCAAGAGGCCCTGCAAAGTGTTACTTGTTCCTTATGTTTTTAATGCCAATGTGGAACCACCAATCCCTTTCTGTTTCTTATGTGTTGAGAGAATTTTAAATTATAGGGATAGACTTTTATTCTGAACCAACTCCTTTTTAAGGCGGATGCTGTTCAGTAGTCTAATGACAATGTTCAATATATGCCGCAACTGTCTCCTCAAGTGTCCCAAATTTTATTGCCCACACATGCAGTGCCCTTCGCTTCCTCTCAAACTCCACCTGGAGTTACCTTGCAAGACATCGCTTCTCTAATGTCATCGGCGGTATCTGATGCATTGTCTGCCTTTCCCATGCTGCAGGGAAAGCGCAAGAGGAAATGTTTTCAAACAGGGAATAAAAGTTGCTAATACAGTAATGGCTATTCCGAATTTTCTTCCCAGAAGCCTGAAGAGGAATATACTTTGGTAGTATCTGAGGGGTAAATTTCAGACTCAGTGTAATGCCATTATCTGATACTGAAGTTGTTTCCTCCAGGTTTAAGCTTGAACACCTCCGTTTGTTACTTAAGGAGGTCTTAGCTACCCTGGATGACTCAGTCACTACCGGTGTAGTCAATCCTAAAACTAAACAAGTATTTTGACGTGCCCTCCATGGTGGAAGTATTTCCTGTACCAGAAAGGGCTACAGAGATTATGGTAAGGAATAGGAGAAACCGGATATCCCCTTTTCTCCATCTCCTAATTTTAAAAGGATGTTTCCTATAGCAGACTCTTTTAAGCAGTCTTGGTTGATGGTTCCCTAGGTGGAAGGGACAATTTCCACGCTAGAGGAGTACTATTCCCATAGAGGATAGTTGTTTTCTTTAAAGATCCTATGGATAAGAAGTTAAGAGGGGTCGCTCAAGAGAATGTATGTAGGTTTGCTGTGTTGTCTGTTTCTATCGGACAGACACTCCCCTCGAAGAAATCCAGGATTGGATAAGGGTCTTGAAGTAAACCAACTTCTTTATTACAGATGCTTCCTTCAGGTTATTAAGATGGGAGCTAAGATTTCAGGCTTCTTATATTGACCATCAGAGCGTTATGGTTAAAATCCAGGTCTGCGGATGTCTCATCTTAGTCTAAACTTTTGGCGATTCCTTACAAGGGAAAAACCTTGTTTGGACTTGGTTTGACGGAGATAACTCTGATATTACGGGAGGTAATATTCCCCCCCTTAAGATAAGAGAAATAAAAAGGACGTCGGAGTAATTTTCGTTCCTTTCAAATTTTCAAGGAAAATCCTTCCTCTCCCTCTTCCAAGCGTGAGCAGTCCAAGCCTTTCTGGAGATCCAATCATTCTTGGAATTTGGGAAAGCAATCCAAAAAGCATGAAGAGCCTGCCTCTGATTCTGCACCAGATCTGTGGGGGGGCAAGCTTTCCTTCTTCGTTCAAGCTTGGTTTCGAGATACAAACTGGAGTTAAAGATTTTTCCTCCCAGGGGCAGGTTCTTCTTTCAAGTTTCTCTGCAGACCAGACAAAGGAGAGGCGTTCTTACACTTGTACAGAACCTCTCCGACTTGGGAGTGATAGTTTCTGTTCCAAAGCAGGAACGAGGTCTGGGATTCTATTCCAATCTGTTTGTGGTTCCCAAGAAGGTGGGAACCGTCAGACCAATTTTACCCAAGAGTCTAATCAAGTTTCTCAGAGTGCTGTCCTTCAAGATGGAAACTATTCGTTCCATTCTTCCTTGAGTCCAAGATGGTCAGTTCATATGAACACGGTGGATTTAAAGGACGCTTACTTGCAGGTTCCCATCCACAAGGACCAACACAATTTTCTAAGGCTTGCCTTTCTACACTAACACTTCCAGCTCTGAGCTCTTCCATTCGGCCTGGCCACAGCTCCCAGAATTTTCTCAACTCTCGGATGGAAGGTGAATTTGGAAGAGAGTTCCTTAGTTCTAACTACAAGGGTAGTTTTCTTGGGATCCATAATAGACTTCTTATCAACAAATTTTTCTGACAGAAGTCAGGAAATCAAGGAATTTTTAATCTTGCCTAGCACTTCAGTCCTCTCCTCGGTTATCAGTGGCTCAGTGCATGGAGGTAATTGGGCTGATGGTAGCGGAAATGGACATCATCCCGTTTGCCCGTTTCCACCTCAGACTTCTGCAGTTAATCATGCTCAGGCAGTCGAACGGAGATTATGCGGATCTGTCTCTGCGATTACAGCTGGAGCAGGAGACCAGGGATTCTCTTCTTTGGTGGTTGTCTCAGGATCATCTCTCCCAGGGAACCTGCTTTTGCAGATCTTCCTGGGTGATTGTGACAACAGATGCCAACCTTCTGGGATGGGGAGCAGTTTATTCTACCCATAAACTTTCTGGAATTGAGAGCAATCTTCAATGCTCTCCTGTCCTGGCTTCGGCCCGGTTAATCAGGTTCCAGTCTGATAATATAACTTCAGTGGCTTACTCCACCTGTCAGGGAGGAACTCGGAGTTCCTTGGCCATGACAGAGGTACCAATAAAAAAGGAAATGGTTTACTGCAACAAAACAAAACAAAGTAACTGCTATGGAGTAATGTCCTGACAAGCTTTGAGTTATGAATCCCTTATTGATTCAAATAGTGGCAGTAATAACAGGCATAATGTAATATGCTTTGCCCCCCTCTCTCTCTATGGACAAAAAGCAATCAAATCAAACAAGCGCCTCCATCAATATTTCAACTTATTATATATATATTGCGCTATTCATATGACCTTATGTGACTTGTTCCCAAGTGTCAATATATAGCTGGTAACCTTTGTGAAGGTAGTCAAAAGGATTTAGGCAGATTTAAGAAAGTCCCGGTTAGCAGGCAAAAGTCTATTATTCATGCAGTTAGATACATATACCTCCGCTCCCTTCTGTGCCTCGGTACCTCTGACCTGGATCGTCCTTGGTCTTGCTAACTTGCTGTGCGCTGTTCCGAACCCCCGTCCGTCCACACCATGCGGATTCAGCGTCTTCCGTGTCGCCACACGTGTGGCGTGACGTCACTTCCTGGATTCCGTCAGCTTGCTGTACACCCTGGGCATCTGGGCTTGGAGTCTAATGGAACTTTATCCAATCCACGGGCTAATTCGAATTTCTCTGCCACAAAAATCCTATATAGATAGATATCACCAAAGATAGTAGGTACTAACAAAATTTACTTCTGGTATCGTATGTTGTATCCTCAGGGAACAAAGTGAAGGAGATGTCATCCAGAGAGAGGGCTATGGGCAAGTCCGGACTGCAGTGCAGCTAGTATGACAGAGGTAGCCAAGATCATTCAGTGGGCGGAGACCCACAATTGCTTTCTGTTGGCGATCCACATTCCAGGAGTGGACATCTGGGAGGCGGACCTCCTAAGCAGGCAGACCTTTCACCCGGGGGAGTGGGAACTCCATCCAGAAGTGTTTTCCAGCCTGATTCTCAAATGGGTTCAGTCGGATGTGGATCACATTTCTTCTTGGCAAAATGCCAGACTTCTGTGGTACGGGTCAAGGAACCCTCAGGCTGTACTGATAGACGCTCTGACTGTACCTTGGAGTTTCAGTCTCGCATTCAGATTTCCTCCATTTGCTCTTCTACCTCGGGTCATTACTCAAATCAAGCAGGAGAGGGTGTCGCTGATCCTCCTTACACCGGCTTGGCCTCGCAGGACTAGGTATGCAGACCAGGTGGACATGTCATCTCTTCCACCTTGGAGATTTCCTTTGAGGAAGGACCTTCTAATTCAAGGACTCTTCTTTCATCCAAATCTAGTTTTTCTGAAGCTGACTGCTTCAAGATTTTCGGAATCGGTGGATTTTCAAAATCGGTAATTGAGACCATGATTCAGGCTCGTAAACCTGTGACTAGGAAGATTTATCATAAGATATGGTGTAAATATCTATACTGGTGTGATTCCAAGGGCTACTCTTTGAGTAGAGTTCGGATTCCTAGAATTCTGTCTTTTTCTCCAAGAAGTTTGGAGACGGGATTATAGGCAAGTTCCCTAAAGGGTCAAATGCAGATAATATTTCCTTTAGTACTGTTACATTACCTGTTGCTGTTCCGTCAACATCTAATGCTCAGAGTGTTCCTGATAACATAAGAGATTTTGTTTCTAAATTCATTAAGAAGGCTATGTCTGTTATTCCTCCTTCTAGTAAACGTAAAAAGTCTTTTAAAACTTCTCATTTTTCAGATGAATTTTTAAATGAACATCATCATTCTGATTCTGATAATGGTTCTTCTGGTTCAGAGGATTCTGTCTCAGAGGTTGATGCTGATAAATCTTCATATTTATTTAAAATGGAATTTATTCGTTCTTTACTTAAAGAAGTCCTAATTGCATTAGAAATAGAGGATTCTAGTCCTCTTGATACTAAATCTAAACGTTTAGATAAGGTTTTTAAATCTCCTGTAGTTATTCCAGAAGTTTTTCCTGTCCCTGATGCTATTTCTGAAGTAATTTCCAGGGAATGGAATAATTTGGGTAATTCATTTACTCCTTCTAAACGTTTTAAGCAATTATATCCTGTGCCATCTGACAGATTAGAGTTTTGGGACAAAATCCCTAAGGTTGATGGGGCTGTCTCTACTCTTGCTAAGCGTACTACTATTCCTACGGCAGATGGTACTTCCTTTAAGGATCCTTTAGATAGGAAAATTGAATCCTTTTTAAGAAAAGCTTACTTGTGTTCAGGTAATCTTCTTAGACCTGCTATATCTTTAGCAGATGTTGCTGCAGCTTCAACTTTTTGGTTAGAAGCTTTAGCGCAACAAGTAACAGATCATAATTCTCATAGCATTATTAATCTTCTTCAACATGCTAATAATTTCATTTGTGATGCCATCTTTGATATCATTAGAGTTGATGTCAGGTATATGTCTCTAGCTATTTTAGCTAGAAGAGCTTTATGGCTTAAAACTTGGAATGCTGATATGTCTTCTAAGTCTACTCTGCTTTCCCTTTCTTTCCAGGGTAATAAATTATTTGGTTCTCAGTTGGATTCTATTATCTCAACTGTTACTGGAGGGAAAGGAACTTTTTTACCACAGTATAAAAAATCTAAAGGTAAATTTAGGTCTAATAATCGTTTTCGTTCCTTTCGTCACAACAAGGAACAAAAGCCTGATCCTTCATCCTCAGGAGCGGTGTCAGTTTGGAAACCATCTCCAGTCTGGAATAAATCCAAGCCTTTTAGAAAACCAAAGCCAGCTCCTAAGTCCACATGAAGGTGCGGCCCTCATTCCAGCTCAGCTGGTAGGGGGCAGATTACGTTTTTTCAAAGAAATTTGGATCAATTCCGTTCACAATCTTTGGATTCAGAACATTGTTTCAGAAGGGTACAGAATTGGCTTCAAGATAAGGCCTCCTGCAAAGAGATTTTTTCTTTCCCGTGTCCCAGTAAACCCAGCGAAGGCTCAAGCATTTCTGAATTGTGTTTCAGATCTAGAGTTGGCTGGAGTAATTATGCCAGTTCCAGTTCTGGAACAGGGGCTGGTGTTTTATTCAAATCTCTTCATTGTACCAAAGAAGGAGAATTCCTTCAGACCAGTTCTGGATCTAAAAATATTGAATCGTTATGTAAGGATACCAACATTCAAAATGGTAACTGTAAGGACTATCCTGCCTTTTGTTCAGCAAGGGCATTATATGTCTACAATAGATTTACAGGATGCATATCTGCATATTCCGATTCATCCAGATCACTATCAGTTTCTGAGATTCTCTTTCCTAGACAAGCATTACCAGTTTGTGGCTCTACCGTTTGGCCTAGCAACAGCTCCAAGAATTTTTACAAAGGTTCTCGGTGCCCTTCTGTCTGTAATCAGAGAACAGGGTATTGTGGTATTTCCTTATTTGGACGATATCTTGGTACTTGCTCAGTCTTCACATTTAGCAGAATCTCATACGAATCGACTTGTGTTGTTTCTTCAAGATCATGGTTGGAGGATCAATTTACCAAAAAGTTCATTGATTCCTCAGACAAGGGTAACCTTTTTAGGTTTCCAGATAGATTCAGTGTCCATGACTCTGTCTTTGACAGACAAGAGACGTCTAAAATTGATATCAGCTTGTCGAAACCTTCAGTCACAATCATTCCCTTCGGTAGCCTTATGCATGGAAATTCTAGGTCTTATGACTGCTGCATCGGACGCGATCCCCTTTGCTTGTTTTCACATGCGACCTCTTCAGCTCTGTATGCTGAACCAGTGGTGCAGGGATTACACAAAGATATCTCAATTCATATCTTTAAAACCGATTGTACGACACTCTCTTACGTGGTGGACAGATCACCATCGTTTAGTTCAGGGGGCTTCTTTTGTTCTTCCGACCTGGACTGTAATTTCAACAGATGCAAGTCTTACAGGTTGGGGAGCTGTGTGGGGGTCTCTGACAGCACAAGGGGTTTGGGAATCTCAGGAGGTGAGATTACCGATCAATATTTTGGAACTCCGTGCAATTTTCAGAGCTCTTCAGTCATGGCCTCTTCTAAAGAGAGAATCGTTCATTTGTTTTCAGACAGACAATGTCACAACTGTGGCATACATCAATCATCAAGGAGGGACTCACAGTCCTCTGGCTATGAAAGAAGTATCTCAAATTCTGGTATGGGCGGAATCCAGCTCCTGTCTAGTTTCTGCGGTTCATATCCCAGGTATAGACAATTGGGAAGCGGATTATCTCAGTCGCCAAACGTTACATCCGGGCGAATGGTCTCTTCACCCAGAGGTATTTCTTCAGATTCTTCAAATGTGGGGACTTCCAGAAATAGATCTGATGGCCTCTCATCTAAACAAGAAACTTCCCAGGTATCTGTCCAGATCCAGGGATCCTCAAGCGGAAGCAGTGGATGCATTGTCACTTCCTTGGAAGTATCATCCTGCCTATATCTTTCCGCCTCTAGTTCTTCTTCCAAGAGTAATCTCCAAGATTCTGAAGGAATGCTCGTTTGTTCTGCTGGTAGCTCCAGCATGGCCTCACAGGTTTTGGTATGCGGATCTTGTCCGGATGGCCTCTTGCCAACCGTGGACTCTTCCGTTAAGACCAGACCTTCTGTCGCAAGGTCCTTTTTTCCATCAGGATCTCAAATCCTTAAATTTAAAGGTGTGGAGATTGAACGCTTGATTCTTAGTCAAAGAGGTTTCTCTGACTCTGTGATTAATACTATGTTACAGGCTCGTAAATCCTTATCTAGGGAGATATATTATAGAGTCTGGAAGACTTATATTTCTTGGTGTCTTTCTCATCATTTTTCCTGGCATTCTTTTAGAATTCCGAGAATTTTACAGTTTCTTCAGGATGGTTTGGATAAAGGTTTGTCTGCAAGTTCCTTGAAAGGACAAATCTCTGCTCTTTCTGTTCTTTTTCACAGAAAGATTGCTAATCTTCCTGATATTCATTGTTTTGTACAAGCTTTGGTTCGTATAAAACCTGTCATTAAGTCAATTTCTCCTCCTTGGAGTTTGAATTTGGTTCTGGGGGCTCTTCAAGCTCCTCCGTTTGAACCTATGCATTCATTGGACATTAAATTACTTTCTTGGAAAGTTTTGTTCCTTTTGGCCATCTCTTCTGCCAGAAGAGTTTCTGAATTATCTGCTCTTTCTTGTGAGTCTCCTTTTCTGATTTTTTCACCAGGATAAGGCGGTGTTGCGAACTTCTTTTAAATTTTTACCTAAGGTTGTGAATTCTAACAACATTAGTAGAGAAATTGTGGTTCCTTCATTATGTCCTAATCCTAAGAATTCTAAGGAGAAATCATTGCATTCTTTGGATGTAGTTAGAGCTTTGAAATATTATGTTGAAGCTACTAAGACTTTCAGAAAGACTTATAGTCTATTTGTTATCTTTTCCGGTTCTAGGAAAGGTCAGAAGGCCTCTGCCATTTCTTTGGCATCTTGGTTGAAATCTTTAATTCATCACGCTTATGTCGAGTCGGGTAAAACTCCGCCTCAAAGGATTACAGCTCATTCTACTAGGTCAGTTTCTACTTCCTGAGCGTTTAGGAATGAAGCTTCGGTTGATCAGATTTGCAAAGCAGCAACTTGGTCTTCTTTGCATACTTTTACTAAATTCTACCATTTTTATGTGTTTTCTTCTTCTGAAGCTGTTTTTGGTAGAAAAGTACTTCAGGCAGCTGTTTCAGTTTGAATCTTCTGCTTATATTTTCAGTTTTTTTCTTTATAAGATTTAAACTTTATTTTTGGGTGTGGATTTTTTTCAGCGGAATTGGCTGTCTTTATTTTATCCCTCCCTCTCTAGTGACTCTTGCGTGGATGATCCACATCTTGGGTAGTCTTTATCCCATACGTCACTAGCTCATGGACTCTTGCTAATTACATGAAAGAAAACATAATTTATGTAAGAACTTACCTGATAAATTCATTTCTTTCATATTAGCAAGAGTCCATGAGGCCCACCCTTTTTTGTGGTGGTTATGATTTTTTTGTATAAAGCACAATTATTCCAATTCACTTTTTTCTTATCACCCCACTTCTTGGCTATTCATTAAACTGATTTGTGGGTGTGGTGAGCAGTGTATTTGTAGGCGTTTTGAGGTTTGGGAAACTTTGCCCCTCCTGGTAGGAATGTATATCCCATACGTCACTAGCTCATGGACTCTTGCTAATATGAAAGAAATGAATTTATCAGGTAAGTTCTTACATAAATTGTTTTTTCGTACTAAATTAGGGTTTCTCCCTAAAGTAGCTCAGACCGGAACATTAATCAGGAGATTGTTGTTCCCTCCTTGTGTCCTAATTCTTAGGAGGAACAGCTTCTACACAATCTGGACGTGGTTCGTGCACTAAAATTCTATTTACAGGCGACTAAGGATTTTCTTCCGTTTAACGTACGGAACAGAAAGCTACAGCTACTTCTCTTTCTTTGTGGCTGAAGAGTATCATTTGCTTTGCCTATGAAACTGCTGGACAGCAGCCTCCCGAGGAAGTGTCTCTTTCTACGAGGGTTGTTTCTTCTTCCTGGGCATTCAAAATGAAGCCTTATGGAACAGTTTTGCAAGGCTGCAACTTGGTCCTCTCTTCACTCTTTTTCAAACTTCTATAAATTTGACTTTTAGCCTCGGCTAAGGTCTCTTTTGGGAGAAAGGTTTTTAAAGTACAGTGGTGGCTTCCGTTTAGGTTTCCTTTCTTGTCCCTTCCTTATCTGTGTACTCTAGCTTGGGTATTGATTCCCAACAGTAATTAATGATGATCCGTGGACTTATCGTGTCATTAGAAAAAAAACAAAATTTATGCTTACCTGATAAATTTATTTCTTGACACGATGAGTCCATGGCCCGCCATGTTATTTAGACAGGCTGTTAGTATTTTATAAACGTCAGACACCTTGTTGCTTCATTTCTCTCCTTTACTTCGGACGAATGACTGGGGTGGGATAGATGGAAGGTGATATTTAACAGCTTTGCTGTGGTGATATTTCCAACAGTAATTAGTGATGATCCGTGGACTCATCGTGTCATGGAAGAAAGAAATGTGTCAGGTAAGCATAAATTTTGTTTTTAGTTTGTCTAAACCTTCAGTCTCTATTATTTCCTTCAGTGGCTATGTGCATGGAAGTTTTAGGTCTCATGACTGCAGCATCAGGTGCGATCCTCTTTGCTCGTTTTCGTTTGAGGTCTCTATAGCTTTGCATGTTGCACCAAAGGTGCAGGGATTATTTTCAGATATCACAACTGATATACTTAAATCCCAACACTCTTTTCTCTCTGATTTGGTGGTTGGACTATCACCTTATTGTTCAGGGGGCCTCATCTGTTCAACCTATCTGAACTGTATTATCAACAGATGCACGTTTTTAAGGTGGGGGAGCTGTCTGAGAGTCTGACAGCACTAGGGGTTTGGAAACCTATCAATATTTTAGAACTCCATGCTATTTTCAGAGCTCTTCAGGCGTGGCCTCTATTGAAGAGAGAACTTTTACATTTGTTTGCAAACAGACAATATCACAACAGTGGTATGTGTCAATCATCAAGGAGGGACTCGCAGTCCTTCAGTTACAGAGGAAGTATCTCGGATACTTTCTTGGACGGAATCCAACTCTTGTGTAATTTCTGCGATTCATATCCCAGGTGTAGACAATTGGGAAGGGGATTATCTCAGCCTTCAGACTTTATATCCGGGGGAGTGGTCTGTCCATCCAGATGTTTTTTTCATTTTGTACATATGTGGGGTCTTTCATAAATAGATCTGATGGTCTCTCGTCTAAACAAGAAGCTTTCTAGATACCTTTCTAGGTCCAAGGATCCTCAGGCGGAGATGGTGAATGCTCTAGCAGTTCCTTGGTTTTTACCAACCTGCTTACTTTTTTCCGCCTCTTGTTGTTCTTCCAAGGGTGATCTTCAAGATCATAATAGAACGATCTTATGTGTTTCTGATAGCACCAGTTTGGCCTCTCAGGTTTTTTATGCGGACCTTGTCAGTATGTCCAGTTGCCAGCCTTAGCCACTTCCTTTAAGGCCAGACCTTCTGTTTCAGGGGCCGTTTTTCCATCAGAATCTCATATCTCTAAATTTAAAGGCATGGAAATTGAATACTTAAGTGCTTAGTCTAAGAGGTTTCTCTGACTCCGTTATTAGCACTATGATACAGGCTCGCAAGTCTGTTTCAAGGAGAATTTATTTTCGGGTTTTGAAAACCTATAATTCATGGTGTTCAACTCATGATTAGTCTTGGCATTCTTTTAGAATTCCTAGGATTTTACAGTTACTTCATGATGGTTTTGATAAAGGTTTTGTCTTCAAATACTTTGGACAAATTTCTGCTCTTTCTGTCTTATTTCATAGAACGATTGCTAAACTTCCTGATACTCACTGTTTTGTTCAGGCTTTGATTCATATTAAACCTGTCTTTAAATCTATTTTTGCTCCTTGGAGTCTCAATTTTGGTTTTGAAGATTTTACAGGCTCCTGCTTTTGATCCTTTGCAATCTCTGGACATTAAATTACTTTCTTGGAAAGTTGTGAATTCTAACAACATCAATAAGGAAATTGTTGTTCCTCCTTTGTGTCCTAATCCTAAGAATACTCTTGGAAGGTTTTTAAATTCTTTGGATGTGGAAAGAGCTTTAAAATATTATGTTGAGGCTACTTAAGATCTCAGAAAGACTTCTAGTCTATTTGTTATTTTTTCTGGCTCCAGGAAAGGTCTGGCTTCTTGAGACATTTGATTTACAAAGCTTATTTGGAGGTGGGGCAGTCTCCTCTTCAGAATTACTGCTCATTCTACTAGATCAGTTGCCACTTCTTGGGCTCTCAAGAATGAAGCTTCAGTTGATCAAATTTGCAAAGCAGCAACTTGGTCTTCTTTGCATACTTTTACTAAATGTTACCATTTTTATGTGTTTGCTTCTTTGGAAGCAGCTTTTGGTAGAAAGGATCTTCAGGCAGTTGTCTCAGCTTGATTCTAATGCCTTTTGATTTTAGTTTTTTTTTTTTTTTTTTTTTTTTTAATTTTTAAGAAAACGTAATAATTTTTTGGGATTTAATTTCTCAGCGGAAATAGCTGTTTTTATTTTATCCCACCCTCTTTAGTGACTCGTGGACTTCGACATCTTGGGTATTATATCCCATACATCACTAGCTCATGGACTCTTGCCACTTACATGAAAGAAAATATAATTTATGTAAGAATTTACATGATAAATTCATTTCTTTCATAGTGGTAAGAGTTCATGAGACCCACCCTATTTTTTGTATAAAGCACATTATTTTTTCCAGTTCCTTTTTACACACCTCACTTCTTGGCTATACATTAAACTAAGATACGAGTGAGGTGGGAGGTGTATTTATAGGCATTTTGAGGTTTGGGAAACTTTGCCCCCTCCCGGTAGGAATGTACAGTATATCCCATACGTCACTAGCTCATGGACTCTTGCAACTATGAAAAAAATGAATTTATCAGGTAAGTTCTTACATAAATTGTTTTTTGTTATCCCTTATGTGCCCTGGGCTATAGTGATGCACTATTAGTATTGCAGTCATTGTTTTAAAGTGCTATGGATTTTAATAGCCGGTATAACATTTAGTACGGCTGCATGTTGTTTCTGACCTGGTTGGGGTTGAAAATCATTTATGGATTGGGTCAGTACTTAGTGAATAGGTGCTAATTACTCTCCTTATTTTTCAACCTACATAGTGTTTTGATAATCGGTGGGGATTTTTACCCTTCTACCTCTTAAAATATTGTGATTTCTCTCATATTGAGGTGATTTCTACTAATGTATGTGACTTTATGTATTGCCCTATGTCACATACATCTTTATACATCTTTTTCTTAGTGAGTTTAGGACACTAATATGTTTATTTTTATGTTACCCCATTTTATGTACATGGGCTCAATATTATCTATCTCATATTAGGGTGATTTCTACTAATGTGTGACATACTGTGTTGTCATATATATATATATATATATATATATATAATCCTATGGGGGTTTTTTTTTATATATATATATATATATATATATATATATATAAACATATATATAATCCTTTTCATAATGAGGCTATGTATGGTCCTATGTAAAATTATATTTTTCTTGATGATTTTGAGACATTATTTATTTTCAGTGATCATCTGGGAAGCGGTCTGTCTGAACAGACTGGCGTTCTTTTCAGGGGCAGTAGCTAGTTTTTCATTCTCGTAATCTGAAGGTCGTGAGTTCAGGCCTTACACAAGGGACTTGCTCTTTATATGGATGGATTCATTAATCTAATTTCTTTAAGACAAGATGAGTCCACGGATCATCTTAATTACTAATGGGATATTCACCTCCTGGTCAGCAGGAGGCGGCAAAGAGCACCACAGCAGAGCTGTTAAATAGCTCTTCCCCTCCCTCCCACTTAGTCCATATCAGTCTCTACAGTAGAGCTTTGGTGGCTTTAAAGCAATGGGAACTTGTGGGACATAATTCTCACTGCACCTCCCATAATTTACTTGCTGCCCTTATCCTTCAGTCTGAGATATTCGTTGATTCAGCATTTTGATTTCCTCAGGTCGATGTGAGGGACAGGACCTCTCAAGCCTGAGAGTTGCCTTGCTGCCAGGCAGAAGACAAGGTAAGTGCTGCCTTAAGTGCTGGGATAAGGACTCAGACATTTTAATAGCAGATTCTATGACATAAGGGGCTATTTTTAACTATACAGTTCTTTATGTGGGGACATTGTTTCTTTCCTATGAGAAAGATATTTGGGCAGTGTATGGAACAGGGCACTGGGGCTGGAGAAAGCAGTGTTTACTCTGAAGGAGGTACATTAATGGCTTTGGTGGTTTCACAGTTAGTTTTGTATGGTGTCTTAGGTCACGCCCACGATGAGCGGTCCTTCCGGGGGGGGGGGTGCGCCATTCAGTAGTGCTTCAAGCTCTGAGTCAGTGCGCAGTTTCACTGGTCTGTTCTGGAGACGCATGAGAGACATGCGTTACTAGTGCAGACACAGTGCTTTTCCTGCATCATTTGGTTGACAGAAATTTTCAAGCAGAAAGAGAGAGTAACGCTGAAAATAAGATCGTTTTGGATCCTAATGATATTCTGTCAGGTAGGAGCACTTCAGCAGAGTGCTGAGGTGCAGAGGTTTGGGGCAAGTTAATAAAAGAATCGTTTTAAATTTAAAGAGACAGTAACTTTTTTTACAATTATTTTTCCCAAACTAGTCTGATAATTTTTATTTGGTAAATTGTGTTCAAGCATGGACCAAAGGGACTTACAAGATGTCACCTGTGCTTTATGTTTTGACGCTAATATGGAACCACCAATCCCTTTCTGTCCATCATGTATTCAAAGGACTTTGTTATAGGGATAAGATTTTTTCAGAGTCAGTCTTTTCTAAGGCAGATGTTGTCCAAGAGTCTAATGTTGAAGGTCAATTTATGCCGCAGCTTTCTCCCCAAACGTCCCAAATTTTACCGCCCTCACAAGCAGTGCCCTGCACTTCCGCTATAGTCCATGTGGGGATTTCGTTACAAAACATAGCTTCTCTTATGTCTTCAACTATTTCTGATGCCTTGTCTGCCTTTCCAATGTTACAGAGCAAACGTAAGAGAAAAGCCAGACATTCAGTAAGCGAGGTATCGGACGCAATTGTCGCAATTTCAGACATATCCTCCCAACAGCCTGAAGAGGAGGGTACTGCAGTAGCTTCTGAAGGAGAAATTTCAGATTCAGAGGGTTTAGTACCCCTGACAGATCAGAGGTGGTATCTTTCAGATTTAAACTTGATCTCCTTCGTCTGTTACTCAGGGAGGTTTTGATTGCCTTGGATGATAGTGACTCCACAGTGGTGGTTGTCCCTCAGAAGTCTAGTAAACTGGACAGATATTTTGAGGTTCCTTCCTATACAGATGTATTTCCAGTCCCTAAGAGAGCTACTGAAATTATTGCAAAGGAGTGGGAGAGACCGGGCATCCCTTTTTCTCCCTCTCCTATTTTTAAGAAAATGTTTCCTATAGCTGGCTCTGTTAAGGAGGCTTGGCAAACTATTCCTAAGGTAGAAGGAACTGTTTCTACCCTTGCTAAAGAACTACTATTCCTATAGAGGATATTTGTGCTTTCAAGGACCCAATGGAAAAGAAGTTAGAGGGGTTACTCAAGAAGATTTATGTACACCGGGGTCTGCAGTGGCAACCTTCTGTTTGCATTGCCACCGTTACTAGTGCAGCGACATATTTTTTTAATGCACTGTCCGAGGCCCTCAGGGCTGAAACTTCTTTGGATGAGATCCAAGATAGGATAAAGGCTCTTAAGCTAGCAAATGCCTTTATTTCAGACACTTCCCTTCAAGTTATCAAATTGGGAGAGAAGATATTGAGTTTCTCTGTCTTGGCCCGCAGAGCCTTATGGTTAAAGCCTTGGTCTGCGAATGTTTCATCTAAGTCTAAACTTCTAGCTATTCCTTACAAAGGGAAGGCTTTGTTCGGACCCGATCTGAAGGAGATTATTTCTGATATCATGGAAGGTAAGGGTCATCTTCTCCCGCAAGACAAGAGATATAAACAAAAATGACGACAAAGCAATTTTCGTTCCTTTCGAAATTTCAAGGGAAACTCTTTCTCTTCCTCCTCAGGAACAGTCCAAACCTACATGAAGACCCAGCCAGTCTTGGAACAAAGGAAAGCAGTCCAAGAAGCCGGTTAGTGATTCCAAGACAGCATGAAGGGCATGCCCCCGATCCGGGACCGAATCTGGTAGGGGGCAGACTTTCCTTCTTCGTTCAAGCCTGGGTTCGGGATGTCCTGTATCCCTGGGCAATAGATATAGTGTGTCAGGGATACAAACTGGAGTTCAAGGTTTCTCCTCCCAGAGGCAGATTTCTAATTTCAAGATTATCTGCAGACCAGATAGAGAGAGGCGTTCTTACACTTTGTAGGAGACCTCTCCGCTCTGGGAGTGATTGTTTCCATTCCAATTCAGGAACAGGGACTGGGGTTTTATTCCAATCTATTCGTGGTTCCCAAAAAGAGGGAACCTTCAGACCGATTCTAGACCTCAAGAGTCTAAACAAGTTTCTCAGGGTACCGTCTTTCAAGATGGAAACTATTCATTCCATTATTCCATTGATCCAAGAGGGTCAATTTATGACAACAGTGGATTTAAAGGACGTGTATCTATATGTTCCCATTCACAGGGATCATCACAAGTTCTTAAAGGGACAGTCTACACCAAAAATTTTCTTATTTAAAAAGATGGATAATCCCTTTATTACCCATTCCCCGTTTTTGCATAACCAACACAGTTATATTAATTTACTTTTTACCTCTGTGATTACCTTGTATCTAAGCCTTTGCAGACAGCCTCCTTATCTAAGTGCCTTTGACAGACATGCAGTGTAGTCAATCAGTGAAGACTCCTAAATAACTTCACGGGAGTGAGCACAATGTTATCTATGTGACACATGTGAACTAGCACAGTCTAACTGTGAAAAACTTTCAAAATGCTCTGAGCTAGGAGGCGGTTTTCAACTGTTTAGAAATCAGTTTGAATCTAGCAAGGTTTAGCTTTTCAAAAATACCATCAAGGGAACAAAGTAAATTTGATGATAAAAGTAAATTGGAAAGTTGTTTAAAATTGCATGCCCTATCTGACTCATGAAAGTTTAGTTTTGACTTTACTGTCCCTTTAAGGTTTGCCTTTCTGGACAAACACTACCAGTTTGTGGCTCTTCCTTTCGGTTTTGCCACAGCCCCCAAGGATTTACCGTCAGATTTGGCGTAAATATCTTTATTGGTGTGAATCCAAGGGCTACTCATTGAGTAGAGTTAGGATTCCCAAGGTTGTTTCTGATTGGAACATTAATCAGGAGATTGTTTTGCTTTCCTTGTGTCCTAATCCTTCTAAGAAAGAAAGACACTTGCACAATTTGGATGTGGTCCGTGCTTTAACTTTTTACCTGCAGGCTACTAAGGACTTTCATCAATCATCTTCTTTGTTTGTGGTTTTCTCAGGAAAACGCAAGGGACAGAAAGCTACGGCTACTTCTCTTTCTTTTTTGGCTGAAGAGCATTATATGTTTGGCATATGAAACTGCTGGACAGCAGCCTCCTGAGAGAGTTACAGCTCATTCCACAACGGCTGTTGCTTCCTCATGGGCATTCAAAAATGAAGCTTCTGTGGAACAGATTTGCAAGGCTGCAACCTGGTTCTCTCTTCACACTTTTTCAAAGTTTTACAAATTTGACACTTTTGCCTCGGATGAGGCTGTCTTTGGGAGAAAGGTTCTTCAAGCAGTGGTGCCTTCCATTTAGGTTCCCTGTTTTGTCCCTCCCTTATCATCTGTGTATTCTAGCTTGGGTATTGAATCCCATTAGTAATTAAGATGATCTGTGGACTCATCGTGTCAAAAAAGAAATAAATTTATCAGGTAAGCATAAATTTTCTTTTTTCTCCTAGTAGTAAGGAGGTTTCCTTGTAATGATCTAGCAAAAGCTTCATAGCTCAGGGGCTAAAGCACTGGTCTTGTAAACCAAGGGTCACGAGTTCAGATCTCGCTAAAATATTTAGTTTAGGCTTCTTTCCTGTTCTTTCTGTTCTACTTATTATTTGGTCTAGGAGGATATTATTCCTTTTGCTTTCTTCCATTCGAGACCTCTCATATGTATGCTCAGTCAATGGAACAGCGTTTTTTCGGATCTGTCTCAGCTTCTCATCCTGGACTGCCACACGTGAGAATTCTCTCCTGGTGGCTCTGTCAGGTTCATCCATTAATAGGCTCATGATTTTTGAGACCATCGTGGGAGATTGTGTCTTCTGATGCCAGCCTCTCAGACTGGGGAGTTGTTTGAGGTTCCTTAAGAGCTCTCAGGTATTCTTTCCAAGGAACATTCTGGAGTTGGGAGCTATCTATAATGCTCTAGTAGTGTGACTTCAACTAAGCTTTGTGGCTTACATCAGACCTCAAGGATGATCCAGGACTCATGAGGGAAGTAAATTCAATGGGCTGAGTTTATATTGTCCCTTTTAATCATCCATATTCTGAGATAGGACAGTAAGAGGTCTTGCATTCATCTAAAACTGGTAATTGTTCATTTACAGTTATTTGATGAGTTCTCGGTCTTGGACCTGTTTTTTGTTTTTTTAGGAGAAAATTCAGTCCTCTCTCTGCTTTGTCATCAGTCCTCGACACGCCCTTCAGTACCGCAGTGCTTGGAAGTAATTGATCCCACGCTGCCCTGCATAGTTTGTGTTCTTCGAGCTACCCTAAGGTAGGGTGTTCCAGAGATAGACCTCATGGCTTCTCTCCTCTATCCCATCTTCGGATCCAGATCAAGGGACCCTCAGACAGTGCTAGGGGGATGCAGTTCTGTGGGAGTTATATCAGAAATATCTGTTCTCTCTTTTTGCCATCCCAGGGTCATAGGAGCGGACCTCGTGATCCTATTTTCTCCAGCTTGGTAGCGCGGGTTTGCTGATGATGTTGTTCCTCATAATCTGTTATTTCTCCAAGAGGGTTTGTCAGCTAGTTCCTTAAAGGGACAGATCTTTGTTTTGTTTTTTTATATATACATTACTTTTTTATTGAGATTTACAGAATATATAAAATTACATCTAAAGTCATGATATGTACATAGAATTAAAAAAAAAGTTTAAACACAAATTTTAAATGTCTTTGACATTCTTTGGGTTACATTAATTCCGACATTTTCATCATCAGATCCCCACCTGCTTGTAAAATTTCTTAATATCTAGATCTATCTGGGTATCTAGGTGTTGTTACATCCTGACCATTGCTTCTGTTCTCTAGTTTTCCAGACATTCAACCTTTTGTTCAGGCCCTGGTCAGAATCAGGCTTGTGTTTAAATATGTTGCTCCTCCTTGGAGCTTATGCAGTCTGTTGATATTAAACTTTTATGTGCCCATGCGCGAAACGCATAAGATAGGAGCTTACCTGTTGTCTTACATGGAAGCCTGCTCCTAATAAACCTTTTTGCATCAACTTGAAGACTCAGCGCCTCTCTTTCCTCCTCTTGATATTAAACTTTTATCTTGGAAGGTTTTGTTTTCTCCAACATAGGTGTGTCCGGTCCACGGCGTCATCCTTACTTGTGGGATATTCTCTTCCCCAACAGGAAATGGCAAAGAGCCCAGCAAAGCTGGTCACATGATCCCTCCTAGGCTCCGCCTACCCCAGTCATTCTCTTTGCCGTTGTACAGGCAACATCTCCACGGAGATGGCTTAGAGTTTTTTAGTGTTTAACTGTAGTTTTTCATTATTCAATCAAGAGTTTGTTATTTTCAAATAGTGCTGGTACGTACTATTTACTCAGAAACAGAAAAGAGATGAAGAATTCTGTTTGTATGAGGAAAATGATTTTAGCAACCGTAACTAAAATCCATGGCTGTTCCACACAGGACTGTTGAGAGCATTAACTTCAGTTGGGGGAACAGTTTGCAGTCCTTTGCTGCTTGAGGTATGACACATTCTAACAAGACGATGTAATGCTGGAAGCTGTCATTTTCCCTATGGGATCCGGTAAGCCATGTTTATTACGATTGTAAATATAGGGCTTCACAAGGGCTTATTTAGACTGTAGACATTTTTTGGGCTAAATCGATTGATATTAACACTTATTTAGCCTTGAGGAATCATTTATTCTGGGTATTTTGATATAATAATATCGGCAACTGTTTTAGACACCTTATTCTTTAGGGGCTTTCCCAAAGCATAGACAGAGTCTCATTTTCGCGCCGGTGTTGCGCACTTGTTTTTGAGAGGCATGGCATGCAGTCGCATGTGAGAGGAGCTCTGATACTTATAAAAGACTTCTGAAGGCATCATTTGGTATCGTATTCCCCTTGGGTTTGGTTGGGTCTCAGCAAAGCAGATACCAGGGACTGTAAAGGGGTTAAAGCTTAAAACGGCTCCGGTTCCGTTATTTTAAGGGTTAAAGCTTCCAAAATTGGTGTGCAATATTTTCAAGGCTTTAAGACACTGTGGTGAAAGTTTGGTGAATTTTGAACAATTCCTTCATGTTTTTTCGCAATTGCAGTAATAAAGTGTGTTCAGTTTAAAATTTAAAGTGACAGTAACGGTTTTATTTCAAAACGTTTTTTGTACTTTCTTATCAAGTTTATGCCTGTTTAACATGTCTGAACTACCAGATAGACTGTGTTCTGAATGTGGGGAAGCCAGAATTCCTATTCATTTAAATAAATGTGATTTATGTGATAATGACAATGATGCCCAAGATGATTCCTCAAGTGAGGGGAGTAAGCATGGTACTGCATCATTCCCTCCTTCGTCTACACGAGTCTTGCCCACTCAGGAGGCCCCTAGTACATCTAGCGCGCCAATACTCCTTACTATGCAACAATTAACGGCTGTAATGGATAATTCTGTCAAAAACATTTTAGCCAAAATGAACCCTTGCCAGCGTAAGCGTGGATGCTCTGTTTTAGTTACTGAAGAGCATGACGACGCTGATATTAATATCTCTGAAGGGCCCCTAACCCAATCTGAGGGGGCCAGGGAGGTTTTGTCTGAGGGAGAAATTACTGATTTAGGGAACATTTCTCAGCAGGCTGAATCTGATGTGATTACTTTTAAATTTAAATTGGAACATCTCCGCATTTTGCTTAAGGAGGTATTATCCACTCTGGATGATTGTGAAAATTTGGTCATCCCAGAGAAACTATGTAAAATGGACAAGTTCCTAGAGGTGCCGGGGCTCCCAGAAGCTTTTCCTATACCCAAGCGGGTGGCGGACATTGTTAATAAAGAATGGGAAAGGCCCGGTATTCCTTTCGTCCCTCCCCCCATATTTAAAAAATTGTTTCCTATGGTCGACCCCAGAAAGGACTTATGGCAGTCAGTCCCCAAGGTCGAGGGAGCGGTTTCTACTTTAAACAAACGCACCACTATTCCCATAGAGGATAGTTGTGCTTTCAAAGATCCTATGGATAAAAAATTAGAAGGTTTGCTTAAAAGGATGTTTGTTCAGCAGGGTTACCTTCTACAACCCATTTCATGCATTGTCCCTGTCACTACAGCCGCATATTTCTGGTTTGATGAACTGATTAAGGTGCTCGATAGTGACTCTCCTCCTTATGAGGAGATTATGGACAGAGTCAATGCTCTCAAATTGGCTAATTCTTTCACTCTAGACGCCTCTTTGCAATTGGCTAAGTTAGCGGCTAAGAATTCTGGGTTTGCTATTGTGGCGCGCAGAGCGCTTTGGTTGAAATCTTGGTCGGCTGATGCGTCTTCCAAGAACAAGCTACTAAACATTCCTTTCAAGGGGAAAACGCTGTTTGGTCCTGACTTGAAAGAGATTATCTCTGATATCACTGGGGGTAAGGGCCATGCCCTTCCTCAGGATCGGCCTTTCAAGGCAAAAAATAGACCTAATTTTCGTCCCTTTCGTAAAAACGGACCAGCCCAAGGTGCTGCGTCCTCTAAGCAAGAGGGTAATACTTCTCAGGCCAAGCCAGCTTGGAGACCAATGCAAGGCTGGAACAAGGGAAAGCAGGCAAAGAAACCTGCCACTGCTACCAAGACAGTGTGAAATATCGGCCCCCGATCCGGGACCGGATCTGGTGGGGGGCAGACTCTCTCTCTTCGCTCAGGCTTGGGCAAGAGATGTTCTGGATCCTTGGGCGCTAGAAATAGTCTCCCAGGGTTATCTTCTGGAATTCAAGGGACTTCCCCCAAGGGGAAGGTTCCACAGGTCTCAGTTGTCTTCAGACCACATAAAAAGACAGGCGTTCTTACATTGTGTAGAAGACCTGTTAAAAATGGGAGTGATTCATCCTGTTCCATTGAGAGAACAAGGGATGGGGTTCTACTCCAATCTGTTCATAGTTCCCAAAAAAGAGGGAACATTCAGACCAATCCTAGATCTCAAGATCTTAAACAAATTTCTCAAGGTCCCATCTTTCAAGATGGAAACCATTCGAACTATCCTTCCTTCCATCCAGGAAGGTCAATTCATGACCACGGTGGATTTAAAGGATGCGTATCTACATATTCCTATCCACAAGGAACATCATCGGTTCCTAAGGTTTGCATTCCTGGACAAACATTACCAGTTCGTGGCGCTTCCTTTCGGATTAACCACTGCTCCAAGGATTTTCACAAAGGTACTAGGGTCCCTTCTAGCTGTGCTAAGACCAAGGGGCATTGCAGTAGTACCTTACCTGGACGACATTCTGATTCAAGCGTCGTCCCTCCCTCGAGCAAAGGCTCACACGGACATCGTCCTGGCCTTTCTCAGATCGCACGGCTGGAAAGTGAACGTGGTAAAGAGTTCTCTATCCCCGTCAACAAGGGTTCCCTTCTTGGGAACAATTATAGACTCCTCAGAAATGAGGATTTTTCTAACAGAGGCCAGAAAGACAAAGCTTCTGGACTCTTGTCGAATACTTCATTCCGTTCCTCTTCCTTCCGTAGCTCAGTGCATGGAAGTGATCGGGTTGATGGTAGCGGCAATGGACATAGTTCCTTTTGCGCGCATTCATCTAAGACCATTACAACTGTGCATGCTCAGTCAGTGGAATGGGGACTATACAGACTTGTCTCCAAAGATACAAGTAAATCAGAGGACCAGAGACTCACTCCGTTGGTGGCTGTCCCTGGACAACCTGTCACGAGGGATGACATTCCACAGACCAGAGTGGGTCATTGTCACGACCGACGCCAGTCTGATGGGCTGGGGCGCGGTCTGGGGATCCCTGAAAGCTCAGGGTCTTTGGTCTCGGGAAGAATCTCTTCTACCGATAAATATTCTGGAACTGAGAGCGATATTCAATGCTCTCAAGGCTTGGCCTCAGCTAGCGAGGACCAAGTTCATACGGTTTCAATCAGACAACATGACGACTGTTGCGTACATCAACCATCAGGGGGGAACAAGGAGTTCCCTAGCGATGGAAGAAGTGACCAAGATTATTCTATGGGCGGAGTCTCACTCCTGCCACCTGTCTGCTATCCACATCCCGGGAGTGGAAAATTGGGAAGCGGATTTTCTGAGTCGTCAGACATTGCATCCGGGGGAGTGGGAACTCCATCCGGAAATCTTTGCCCAAGTCACTCAACTTTGGGGCATTCCAGACATGGATCTGATGGCCTCTCGTCAGAACTTCAAAGTTCCTTGCTACGGGTCCAGATCCAGGGATCCCAAGGCGGCTCTAGTGGATGCACTAGTAGCACCTTGGACCTTCAAACTAGCTTATGTGTTCCCGCCGTTTCCTCTCATCCCCAGGCTGGTAGCCAGGATCAATCAGGAGAGGGCGTCGGTGATCTTGATAGCTCCTGCGTGGCCACGCAGGACTTGGTATGCAGATCTGGTGAATATGTCATCGGCTCCACCTTGGAAGCTACCTTTGAGACGAGACCTTCTTGTTCAGGGTCCGTTCGAACATCCGAATCTGGTTTCACTCCAGCTGACTGCTTGGAGATTGAACGCTTGATTTTATCGAAGCGAGGTTTCTCAGATTCTGTTATCGATACTCTTGTTCAGGCCAGAAAGCCTGTAACTAGAAAGATTTACCACAAAATTGGGAAAAAATATATCTGTTGGTGTGAATCTAAAGGATTCCCTTGGGACAAGGTTAAGATTCCTAGGATTCTATCCTTCCTTCAAGAAGGATTGGAAAAAGGATTATCGGCAAGTTCCCTGAAGGGACAGATTTCTGCCTTGTCGGTGTTACTTCACAAAAAACTGGCAGCTGTGCCAGATGTTCAAGCCTTTGTTCAGGCTCTGGTTAGAATCAAGCCTGTTTACAAACCTTTGACTCCTCCTTGGAGTCTCAATTTAGTTCTTTCAGTTCTCCAGGGGGTTCCGTTTGAACCCTTACATTCCGTTGATATTAAGTTATTATCTTGGAAAGTTTTGTTTTTAGTTGCAATTTCTTCTGCTAGAAGAGTTTCAGAATTATCTGCTCTGCAGTGTTCTCCTCCTTATCTGGTGTTCCATGCAGATAAGGTGGTTTTACGTACTAAACCTGGTTTTCTTCCGAAAGTTGTTTCTAACAAAAACATTAACCAGGAGATTATCGTACCTTCTCTGTGTCCGAAACCAGTTTCAAAGAAGGAACGCTTGTTGCACAATTTGGATGTTGTTCGCGCTCTAAAATTCTATTTAGATGCTACAAAGGATTTTAGACAAACATCTTCCCTGTTTGTTGTTTATTCAGGTAAAAGGAGAGGTCAAAAAGCAACTTCTACCTCTCTCTCTTTTTGGATTAAAAGCATCATCAGATTGGCTTACGAGACTGCCGGACGGCAGCCTCCCGAAAGAATCACGGCTCATTCCACTAGGGCTGTGGCTTCCACATGGGCCTTCAAGAACGAGGCTTCTGTTGATCAGATATGTAGGGCAGCGACTTGGTCTTCACTGCACACTTTTACCAAATTTTACAAGTTTGATACTTTTGCTTCTTCTGAGGCTATTTTTGGGAGAAAGGTTTTGCAAGCCGTGGTGCCTTCCATTTAGGTGACCTGATTTGCTCCCTCCCTTCATCCGTGTCCTAAAGCTTTGGTATTGGTTCCCACAAGTAAGGATGACGCCGTGGACCGGACACACCTCTGTTGGAGAAAACAGAATTTATGTTTACCTGATAAATTTCTTTCTCCAACGGTGTGTCCGGTCCACGGCCCGCCCTGGTTTTTAAATCAGGTCTGATAATTTATTTTCTTTAACTACAGTCACCACGGTACCATGTGGTTTCTCCTATGCTATTATTCCTCCTTAACGTCGGTCGAATGACTGGGGTAGGCGGAGCCTAGGAGGGATCATGTGACCAGCTTTGCTGGGCTCTTTGCCATTTCCTGTTGGGGAAGAGAATATCCCACAAGTAAGGATGACGCCGTGGACCGGACACACCGTTGGAGAAAGAAATTTATCAGGTAAACATAAATTCTGTTTTTGTTGGCTATTTCTACTGCTTGTAGAGTTTCAAAATGATCTGCTTTACAGTGTGATTCCCCTTATCTTATTTTTCATGCTGATAAGGCTGTTCTTTGTACAAAATTGTGATTTCTTCCTAAAGTTGTTTCTGATCGCAATATTTACCAGGAGATTGAAGTTCCTTTTTGTCCTAATCCTCAGAAGGAACGGTTGTTACACAACTTGGATGTTGTGCATGCCTTAAAGGGACAGTCAACACCAGAATTTTAGTTGTTTTAAAAATAGATAATCCTTTAATTACCTATTCCTCAGTTTTGCATAACCAACACAGTTTTAATACACGTTTTACGTCTGGAATTACCTTTTTATTTAAGCCTCTGCAGACTGCCCCCTTATCTCAGTGCCTTTGACAGACATGCATTTTAGGCCATCAGTGTTCACTCCTTGGTAAATTCACATGCATGAGCTCAATGTTATCTATATGAAACACATGAACTAACGCCCTCTAGTTGTGAAAAACTGTCAAAATGCATTTAGATTAGAGACGGCCTTCAAGGTCTAAGACATTAGCATATGAACCTCCTAGGTTTAGCTTTCAGCTAAGAATACAAAGAGAACAAAGCAAAATTGGTGATTAAAGTAAATTGGAATTTTGTTTAAAATTACATGCCCTATCTGAATCATGTAAGTTTTATTTAGACTTGGCTGTCCCTTTAAAGTTCTACCTCCAGGCTACTAATGCTTTTAGGCAGTCTCCTGCCTTCTTTGTGGTGTATGCCTGTAGACGCAAGGGTCAAAAGGCCACTGCAACTACTCTGTCCTTTTGGCTGAGGTGTGTTATTCATTTTGCTTATGAGGAAGCTGATCAGCAGCCTCCTAAGAAGATTATGGCTCATTCTACTCGTGCTGTGTCTTCTTCTTGGGCTTTTAAGAATGAAAGCATCCATGGAACAAATCTGTAAGGCGGCTACTTGGTCCTCTTTACATACATTTTCAAAATTTTACAAGTTTTTGATGTTTTGGAAGAAAGGTTCTTCAAGCTGTGGTGCCTTCAGTTTAGGTCCACATGCCTTTAATTCTCCCTCCCTTTCCATTCTGTGGCACCTATATAACTCTGCTGTTCTCCTTCCTTTTCTTTATTCCCTCGGCCGAATGACTGGGGAAGTATGGGTAATGGGAGGACAGTTAAAGGGGCAGTCATGTCCAAAAAAAAAACTTTCATGATTCAGATAGGGCATGCAATGTTAATCAACTTTCCAATTGACTTTTATCATTAAATTTGCTTTGTTCCCTTGGTGGTTTATATGAAAAGCTAAGCCTAGCTAGGCTCAAACTGATTTCTAAACCGTTGAAAACCGCCCCTTAGCTCAGAGCATTTTGAAAGTTTTTTACAGTTATACAGTACTAGTTCATGTATGTCATATAGATAACATTGTGCTCACTCCTGTGGAGTTATTTAGGAGTCTGCACTTATTGACTAAACTGCATGTCTGTCAAAAGTACTTATATAAGGGGGCAGTCTGCAGAGGCTTAGATACAAGGTAATCACAGAGGTAAACAGTATATTAATATAACTGTTGGTTGTGCAAAACTGGGGAATGGGTAATAAAGGGATTATCTATCTTTTTAAACAATAACAATTCTGGTGTATACTGTCCCTTTAAGCTCTGGCTGTGGGGTTCTTTGCCTCCCCCTGATGGCCAGGTGGTGAATATCCCATCAGTAATTGAATGGATTTGTGGAGTCTCCATGCCATGAAAGAAAATAATTTATCAGGTAAGCATAAATTTTGTTTTTTAGGGTGTAGGGGTGCAGACAGCTATGTACAGTCAGAATCCTGGTTTCTAAAAGAGAGCCTCCATAAAAGGATAGAGGGAGTAAAGAATGATTCTTCTGAAATATTATTTTTTGTTTTACAGACAATACCTTTAACATTTGTGGTCTTTTCCAGGTTATTACTGTTCCGCAACAAGAGCAGTCTGCTTCTGCTGAACCTGCTGCAACATTGTCCCCCTCTTTGGAACCAGAAAAAACACTTTCTATTGGGGAAACGGAGTCGGCTGGGACCAGAGCTGAGGAGACTCCACAGTCTGCAAGTACTGCCTGTGAGACGGATGACTCTTCCCTTACCCCTGACCGAGAGCTAGAGGAGACCTCTGCCAATGGTAGCAGTGCTCAGTCAGGCTCGGTATTATGGGTGAAAAACCTTAAGATGCAAAATGGTTTACAGAAGCAACCCAGCAGTGACTCTGAGCTGTCTGCAGCACCAACCAGGTCCCAAGAATACAAGGGGAGAGAGAGGGATGCTGGGCAGTACCCACAATGGGATAAAACATACACTCCAAAGCAAAACTCCCTCATCTATTCTCCATCATCCCCCATGAGCAGTGATGACGAGTCAGAGTTAGAAGATGAGGACCTGAAGGTGGAACTACAGAAGCTGCGGGAAAAGTAAGTATGGTTTGTTTCAGTAATATCTACATAGAAATCGTCCAGTTGTTGCGTAAACGCCAAGAATATAAAGAGAGAAAAAAGGACTGTGCTGTGCCGATGAAAAAAAATCTTGATAATATAATTTGGTCATAAGATATAAAAACAAACAGATGTGCAGTATTATAAAAAAAAACACACATCTTCTTACTACATATAAAAAGCAAGAGAGTAATGAATGATTTATATAAAACTAAATGGAATCTACTAAAAAAATGACCTATATATATCGTGTATATTAAATGACCAAATTAGTTTGTTGATTGTTAAATATTATTCGATTGCGAAAGAAAGACATGAGACGTACCTTAATATTTTTCAACTAGAATGTCGGTTAATGAACTTTATTGATATTCATGGACTTGTATCCGGTAAGATTTGATGGACTGTTAGTATCTATTAACCCCTTTGTCCAAAGCAATTTGAAACTTGTGAACCGATTTATTTTCTTTCAGAAAAAAATAGAAAATAATAAATATATATATATATAACAAATGTAGATGCACTCGCAGGACTTTCACAAAGTTATTTATTGGAACGTTTTCGGGGTTCACAACCCCTTCATCAGCATCAGCAGTTGTGAACCCCGAAAACGTTCCAATAAATAACTTTGTGAAAGTCCTGCGAGTGCATCTACATCTGTTCTATATGCTTCCTATATTTGCACCCAGGCTGCTATCTCTTGGTATAGAATAATCTCTAGTTTACTAATGCAGAGAGTAGCTAAGTTAACATGGATAGGGAGAGGATATACTTATAGTGCAGAGTGACCATGTTGAGCGTAAGAAAATGTTGGGTAGAATATGCAATACAAAATAAACAATGGAAAAACTATAACATGACAACAGAAGTTTGGTTGTAAATAAATAAAGGGAACGTTAAATAAAAAAACCAGTAACTAAACATAAGCATAGTGTCTGGTATTACTATAAGGTGAAGGTTAAAGCAATCCCTATAATTCGGGAAAAATAGCCATCATGAAGTAATATTAAATGCAATGTGGTAAGGTGCAGTCAGTAATACAGTATAAAACAGGACAAGGTAGGTTGTAAAATAGGTAACCCCACTTTTTTAAAACTGACTGCCATGTTAGAAGGGGATCAGCCAATACCAGTTTTAATAATGCATAAATAAGGATCAGATCCTACCTTTTCCCAACAAAGATCGGACCGGGATGATTTTAGTCCGCCCCCTAAAAGGTGGCGGAGAAGTTAAGGAGCAGCTGTCTTACTACTGCGGCTTCTTAACTTCCGTTTCTGGCGGACCAGAAACGATGGGGCGTCGATGCAGCATATGCTGCCTAATAAATCAACCCTATAGTGTATCAAGATTTTGAGACAGATCTATCTGAGCTAGTCCCCTTGACTACGATATAAACATATTTCCTTCTTGAGGGAGGCGACAGACACCGGTGCCCACAAGGGTCCTTCCCCTCATGATTTAAGTGAATTGGGTTTATACCAGCTTCTATGGTTGGCTGATTGTAGGCATAGGGATTTAAGAGTGGTTCTTAGCTCCTCTGTAAATGCTACTAGATGAGTTTTTTCAGGTTTCTCAACTTTTCTAGGCGATCGAATGTAGGCATTACGACTTGCTGTGGTAGTCGGTGTTGAGCTCAAAAAAGGCAGGCTCAATGGACCTGCAGTATCCGGGATACCAGTGGAGAGGTCATAACCATGTAGCAGGCGCTGAAATTGAGCAATTTCTAATTCTTAGAACTTAGAACGCAGCCTATTGACTTATCAAGGCTAATTGGCTTTAGCTGATAACAATTGCAAAACAGTTTACATTATACTAACTATGACCGTGACTAGCCTTGTGGTCTGTGGACTAAAGCCCATATTGGCTCCTCCACATAAGGCAAATGGTGGGTGGAGTTTGGCTAGTGAAAAAACTGCAGGAAAAATTTTTAATTTGTTTTAAAAATGTTAAGACTTGGCTAGTATGATATTCTATAGCAGCACAACAGAATAGGTGTTTACTATCCCTTTTAATAATCTCTATTGGAGGTAGAAAAGGCTCTGTTGGTCAGTTAGCGTAGAGCCGCATGTACGGATCATTAACCTCTAGGTGAATCCTTTCAACGTAAATGGTTTAATTCTATGTAGTACAGATCTTTAGGTTCTTGCACCAGTTAGATCTTAAAGGGACAGTCTACACCAGAATATTTGTTTTTAAAAGATAATCCCTTTTCTCCAACATAGGTGTGTCCGGTCCACGGCGTCATCCTTACTTGTGGGATATTCTCCTCCCCAACAGGAAATGGCAAAGAGCCCAGCAAAGCTGGTCACATGATCCCTCCTAGGCTCCGCCTTCCCCAGTCATTCTCTTTGCCGTTGTACAGGCAACATCTCCACGGAGATGGCTTAGAGTTTTTTAGTGTTTAACTGTAGTTTTTATTATTCAATCAAGAGTTTGTTATTTTAAAATAGTGCTGGTATGTACTATTTACTCTGAAACAGAAAAGAGATGAAGATTTCTGTTTGTATGAGGAAAATGATTTTAGCAACCGTTACTAAAATCGATGGCTGTTTCCACACAGGACTGTTGAGAGGAATTAACTTCAGTTGGGGGAACAGTGAGCAGACTTTTGCTGCTTGAGGTATGACACATTCTAACAAGACGATGTAATGCTGGAAGCTGTCATTTTCCCTATGGGATCCGGTAAGCCATTTTTATTACAGACAGAAAAAAAAAGGGCTTCACAAGGGCTTTTTAAGACTGTAGACATTTTCTGGGCTAAATCGATTTATATATAAACATATTTTATACTCCATAGCCTTGAGGAATTATTTTAATCTTGGGAATTTTGTAAAATAACCGGCAGGCACTGTATTGGACACCTTATTCTCTAGGGGCTTTCCCTAATCATAGGCAGAGTCTCATTTTCGCGCCTGTATTGCGCACTTGTTTTTGAGAAGCATGACATGCAGATGCATGTGTGAGGAGCTCTGATACATAGAAAAGACTTTCTGAAGGCGTCATTTGGTATCGTATTCCCCTTTGGGCTTGGTTGGGTCTCAGCAAAGCAGATACCAGGGACTGTAAAGGGGTTAAATATAAAAACGGCTCCGGTTCCGTTATTTTAAGGGTTAAAGCTTCCAAATTTGGTGTGCAATACTTTTAAGGCTTTAAGACACTGTGGTGAAATTTTGGTGAATTTTGAACAATTCCTTCATACTTTTTCGCAATTGCAGTAATAAAGTGTGTTCAGTTTAAAATTTAAAGTGACAGTAACGGTTTTATTTTAAAACGTTTTTTGTACTTTGTTATCAAGTTTATGCCTGTTTAACATGTCTGAACTACCAGATAGACTGTGTTCTGAATGTGGGGAAGCCAAGGTTCCTTCTCATTTAAATAGATGTGATTTATGTGACACAAAATTTAGAGAAAATGATGCCCAAGATGATTCCTCAAGTAAGGGGAGTAAGCATGGTACTGCATCATCCCCTCCTTCGTCTACACCAGTCTTGCCCACACAGGAGGCCCCTAGTACATCTAGCGCGCCAATACTCCTTACTATGCAACAATTAACGGCTGTAATGGATAATTCTATCAAAAACATTTTAGCCAAAATGCCCACTTATCAGCGAAAGCGCGACTGCTCTGTTTTAGAAAATACTGAAGAGCATGAGGACGCTGATGATATTGGTTCTGAAGGGCCCCTACACCAGTTTGAGGGGGCCAGGGAGGTTTTGTCTGAGGGAGAAATTTCAGATTCAGGGAAAATTTCTCAACAAGCTGAACCTGATGTGATTACATTTAAATTTAAGTTGGAACATCTCCGCGCTCTGCTTAAGGAGGTGTTATCCACTCTGGATGATTGTGAGAATTTGGTCATTCCAGAGAAACTATGTAAAATGGACAAGTTCCTAGAGGTCCCGGGGCCCCCCGAAGCTTTTCCTATACCCAAGCGGGTGGCGGACATTGTAAATAAAGAATGGGAAAGGCCCGGTATACCTTTCGTCCCTCCCCCCATATTTAAAAAATTGTTTCCTATGGTCGACCCCAGAAAGGACTTATGGCAGACAGTCCCCAAGGTCGAGGGGGCGGTTTCTACTCTAAACAAACGCACCACTATACCCATAGAAGATAGTTGTGCTTTCAAAGATCCTATGGATAAAAAATTTGAAGGTTTGCTTAAAAAGATGTTTGTTCAGCAAGGTTACCTTCTACAACCAATTTCATGCATTGTCCCTGTCACTACAGCCGCGTGTTTCTGGTTCGATGAGCTAGAAAAGGCGATCAATAATAATTCTTCTTCTTATGAGGAGATTATGGACAGAATTCGTGCTCTCAAATTGGCTAATTCTTTCACCCTAGACGCCACTTTGCAATTGGCTAGGTTAGCGGCGAAAAATTCTGGGTTTGCTATTGTGGCGCGCAGAGCGCTTTGGTTAAAATCTTGGTCAGCGGATGCGTCTTCCAAGAACAAATTGCTTAACATTCCTTTCAAGGGGAAAACGCTGTTTGGCCCTGACTTGAAAGAGATTATCTCTGATATCACTGGGGGCAAGGGCCACGCCCTTCCTCAGGATAGGTCTTTCAAGGCCAAAAATAAACCTAATTTTCGTCCCTTTCGCAGAAACGGACCAGCCCCAAGTGCTACGTCCTCTAAGCAGGAGGGTAATACTTCTCAAGCCAAACCAGCCTGGAGACCAATGCAAGGCTGGAACAAAGGAAAGCAGGCCAAGAAACCTGCCACTGCTACCAAGACAGCATGAGATGTTGGCCCCCGATCCGGGACCGGATCTGGTGGGGGGCAGACTCTCTCTCTTCGCTCAGGCTTGGGCAAGAGATGTTCTGGATCCTTGGGCGCTAGAAATAGTCTCCCAGGGTTATCTTCTGGAATTCAAGGGGCTTCCCCCAAGGGGGAGGTTCCACAGGTCTCAATTGTCTTCAGACCACATAAAAAAACAGGCATTCTTGCATTGTGTAGAAGACCTGTTAAAAATGGGAGTGATTCATCCTGTTCCATTAGGAGAACAAGGGATGGGGTTCTACTCCAATCTGTTCGTCGTTCCCAAAAAAGAGGGAACGTTCAGACCAATCTTAGATCTCAAGATCCTAAACAAGTTTCTCAAGGTTCCATCGTTCAAAATGGAAACCATTCGAACAATTCTTCCTTCCATCCAGGAAGGTCAATTCATGACCACGGTGGATTTAAAGGATGCGTATCTACATATTCCTATCCACAAGGAACATCATCGGTTCCTAAGGTTCGCATTCCTGGACAAGCATTACCAGTTTGTGGCACTTCCGTTCGGATTAGCCACTGCTCCAAGGATTTTCACAAAGGTACTAGGGTCCCTTCTAGCGGTGCTAAGACCAAGGGGCATTGCAGTAGTACCTTACTTGGACGACATTCTGATTAACAAGCGTCGTCCCTTCCTCAAGCAAAGGCTCACACGGACATTGTCCTGGCCTTTCTCAAATCTCACGGATGGAAAGTGAACGTAGAAAAGAGTTCTCTATCTCCGTCAACAAGGGTTCCCTTCTTGGGAACAATGATAGACTCCTTAGAAATGAGGATTTTTCTGACAGAGGCCAGAAAAACAAAACTTCTGAACTCTTGTCAAATACTTCATTCTGTTCCTCTTCCTTCCATAGCGCAGTGCATGGAAGTAATAGGTTTGATGGTAGCGGCAATGGACATAGTTCCTTTTGCGCGCATTCATCTAAGACCATTACAACTGTGCATGCTCAGTCAGTGGAATGGGGACTATACAGACTTGTCTCCGATGATACAAGTAAATCAGAGGACCAGAGATTCACTCCGTTGGTGGCTGTCCCTGGACAACCTGTCACAGGGGATGAGCTTCCGCAGACCAGAGTGGGTAATTGTCACGACCGACGCCAGTCTGGTGGGCTGGGGCGCGGTCTGGGGACCCCTGAAAGCTCAGGGTCTTTGGTCTCGGGAAGAATCTCTTCTACCGATAAATATTCTGGAACTGAGAGCGATAATCAATGCTCTCAAGGCTTGGCCTCAGCTAGCAAAGGCCAAGTTCATACGGTTTCAATCAGACAACATGACAACTGTTGCGTACATCAACCATCAGGGGGGAACAAGGAGTTCCCTGGCGATGGAAGAAGTGACCAAAATCATTCAATGGGCGGAGACTCACTCCTGCCACTTGTCTGCAATCCACATCCCAGGAGTGGAAAATTGGGAAGCGGATTTTCTGAGTCGTCAGACATTTCATCCGGGGGAGTGGGAACTCCATCCGGAAATCTTTGCCCAAATTACTCATCTGTGGGGCATTCCAGACATGGATCTGATGGCCTCTCGTCAGAACTTCAAGGTTCCTTGCTACGGGTCCAGATCCAGGGATCCCAAGGCGACTCTAGTAGATGCACTAGTAGCACCTTGGACCTTCAAACTAGCTTATGTATTCCCGCCGTTTCCTCTCATCCCCAGGCTGGTAGCCAGGATCAAGCAGGAGAGGGCATCGGTGATCTTGATAGCTCCTGCGTGGCCACGCAGGACTTGGTATGCAGACTTGGTGAATATGTCATCGGCTCCACCATGGAAGCTACCTTTGAGACGAGACCTTCTTGTTCAAGGTCCGTTCGAACATTTGAATCTGGTCTCACTCCAACTGACTGCTTGGAGATTGAACGCTTGATCTTATCAAAGCGAGGATTCTCAGATTCTGTCATTGATACTCTTGTTCAGGCCAGAAAGCCTGTAACTAGAAAAATTTACCACAAAATATGGAAAAAATATATCTGTTGGTGTGAATCTAAAGGATTCCCTTGGGACAAGGTAAAAATTCCTAAGATTCTGTCCTTTCTTCAAGAAGGTTTGGAGACAGGATTATCTGCAAGTTCCTTGAAGGGACAGATTTCTGCCTTGTCTGTGTTACTTCACAAAAAGCTGGCAGCTGTGCCAGATGTTCAAGCCTTTGTTCAGGCTCTGGTTAGAATCAAGCCTGTTTACAAACCTTTGACTCCTCCTTGGAGTCTCAATTTAGTTCTTTCAGTTCTTCAGGGGGTTCCGTTTGAACCCTTACATTCCGTTGATATTAAGTTATTATCTTGGAAAGTTTTGTTTTTGGTTGCAATTTCTTCTGCTAGAAGAGTTTCAGAATTATCTGCTCTGCAGTGTTCTCCTCCTTATCTGGTGTTCCATGCAGATAAGGTGGTTTTACGTACTAAACCTGGTTTTCTTCCGAAAGTTGTTTCTAACAAAAACATTAACCAGGAGATAGTCGTGCCTTCTTTGTGTCCGAATCCAGTTTCAAAGAAGGAACGTCTGTTGCACAATTTGGATGTTGTTCGTGCTCTAAAATTCTATTTAGATGCTACAAAGGATTTTAGACAAACATCTTCCTTGTTTGTTGTTTATTCTGGTAAAAGGAGAGGTCAAAAAGCAACTTCTACCTCTCTCTCTTTTTGGATTAAAAGCATCATCAGATTGGCTTACGAGACTGCCGGACGGCAGCCTCCTGACAGAATCACAGCTCATTCCACTAGGGCTGTGGCTTCCACATGGGCCTTCAAGAACGAGGCTTCTGTTGATCAGATATGTAAGGCAGCGACTTGGTCTTCACTGCACACTTTTACTAAATTTTACAAATTTGATACTTTTGCTTCTTCTGAGGCTATTTTTGGGAGAAAGGTTTTGCAAGCCGTGGTGCCTTCCATCTAGGTGACCTGATTTGCTCCCTCCCTTCATCCGTGTCCTAAAGCTTTGGTATTGGTTCCCACAAGTAAGGATGACGCCGTGGACCGGACACACCTATGTTGGAGAAAACAGAATTTATGTTTACCTGATAAATTACTTTCTCCAACGGTGTGTCCGGTCCACGGCCCGCCCTGGTTTTTTAATCAGGTCTGATAATTTATTTTCTTTAACTACAGTCACCACGGTATCATATGGTTTCTCCTATGCAAATATTCCTCCTTTACGTCGGTCGAATGACTGGGGAAGGCGGAGCCTAGGAGGGATCATGTGACCAGCTTTGCTGGGCTCTTTGCCATTTCCTGTTGGGGAGGAGAATATCCCACAAGTAAGGATGACGCCGTGGACCGGACACACCGTTGGAGAAAGTAATTTATCAGGTAAACATAAATTCTGTTTTTCTTCTGTTAAGTGTGATCAGTCCACGGGTCATCATTACTTCTGGGATATTACTCCTCCCCAACAGGAAGTGCAAGAGGATTCACCCAGCAGAGCTGCATATAGCTCCTCCCCTCCACGTCACTCCCAGTCATTCTCTTGCACCCAACGACTAGATAGGATGTGTGAGAGGACTATGGTGATTATACTTAGTTTTATATCTTCAATCAAAAGTTTGTTATTTTAAAATAGCACCGGAGTGTGTTATTATCTCTCTGGCAGAGTTTGAAGAAGAATCTACCAGAGTTTTTGTTATGATTTTAGCCGGAGTAGTTAAGATCATATTGCTGTTTCTCGGCCATCTGAGGAGAGGTAAACTTCAGATCAGGGGACAGCGGGCAGATGAATCTGCATAGAGGTATGTAGCAGTTTTTATTTTCTGACAATGGAATTGATGAGAAAATCCTGCCATACCGATATAATGTCATGTATGTATACTTTACACTTCAGTATTCTGGGGAATGGTACTTCACTAGAATTACACTGTAAGAAATACATAAAGCTGTTTAATAACTAGAGATTATGTTTAACGTTTTCTTCTGTTATGTGTGATCAGTCCACGGGTCATCATTACTTCTGGGATATTATCTGCTCCCCTACAGGAAGTGCAAGAGGATTCACCCAGCAGAGTTGCCATATAGCTCCTCCCCTCTACGTCACCTCCAGTCATTCTCTTGCACCCAAAGACTAGATAGGAGGTGTGAGAGGACTATGGTGATTATACTTAGTTTTTATAACTTCAATCAAAAGTTTGTTATTTTACAATAGCACCGGAGCGTGTTATTACTTCTCTGGCAGAGTTTGAAGAAGAATCTACCAGAGTTTTTCTTATGATTTTAACCGGAGTAGTTAAGATCATATTGCTGTTTCTCGGCCATCTGAGGGAGGTAAAAGCTTCAGATCAGGGGACAGCGGGCAGTTGAATCTGCATTGAGGTATGTAGCAGTTTTTATTTTCTGAATGGAATTGATGAGAAAATCCTGCTATACCGTTATAATGACATGTATGTATACTCTACACTTCAGTGTTCTGGGGATGGTATTTCACCGGAATTACTCTGTAAAAATACATTACACCTTTTAATAGGTATTTACTTCATGTTAAACGTTTTTGCTGGAATGTAGAATCGTTTGCATTTCTGAGGTACTGAGTGAATAAATATTTGGGCATTATTTTTCCACTTGGCAGTTTGCTGGTTTTGATTATGACAGTTTCGTTTCTCTCTCACTGCTGTGTGTGAGGGGGAGGGGCCGTTTTTGGCGCTCTTTGCTACGCATCAAAAATTTCCAGTCAGTTACACTTATATTTTCTGCATGATCCGGTTCATCTCTAACAGAACTCAGGGGTCTTCAAACTTCTTTGAAGGGAAGTAGATTCTCTCAGCAGAGCTGTGAGATTTATATAGTGACTGTGTTTTAAAACGTTGCTCTGTGATTTTTATGTTTAAAATTTAATTAGTATTGCTTTACTAATGGGAACAAACCTTTGCTAACAAGTTATGTTGTTTTTAAAGAGTGATGCTATAACTGTTTTTCAGTTCATTATTTCAACTGTCATTTAATCGTTTAGTGCTTCTTTGAGGCACAGTACGTTTTTGTTAAATAAGATTGTAACCAAGTTGCATGTTTATTGCTAGTGTGTTAAACATGTCTGATTCAGAGGAAGATACCTGTGTCATTTGTTCCAATGCCAAGGTGGAGCCCAATAGAAATTTATGTACTAACTGTATTGATGCTACTTTAAATAAAAGCCAATCTGTACAAATTGAACAAATTTCACCAAACAGCGAGGGGAGAGTTATGCCGTCTAACTCGCCTCACGTGTCAGTACCTGCGTCTCCCGCCCGGGAGGTGCGTGATATTATGGCGCCTAGTACATCTGGGCAGCCATTACAGATAACATTACAAGATATGGCTACTGTTATGACTGAAGTTTTGGCTAAGTTACCAGAACTAAGAGGCAAGCGTGATCACTCTGGGGTGAGAACAGAGTGCGCTGATAATTCTAGGGCCATGTCTGATACTGCGTCACAGCTTGCAGAGCATGAGGACGGAGAGCTTCATTCTGTAGGTGACGGTTCTGATCCAAGCAGATTGGATTCAGACATTTCAAATTTTAAATTTAAATTGGAAAACCTCCGTGTATTACTAGGGGAGGTCTTAGCGGCTCTTAACGATTGTAACACTGTTGCAATACCAGAGAAAATGTGTAGGTTGGATAAATACTTTGCGGTACCGGCGAGTACTGACGTTTTTCCTATACCTAAGAGATTAACTGAAATTGTTACTAAGGAGTGGGATAGACCCGGTGTGCCGTTCTCACCCCCTCCAATATTTAGAAAGATGTTTCCAATAGACGCCACCACACGGGACTTATGGCAAACGGTCCCTAAGGTGGAGGGAGCAGTTTCTACTTTAGCTAAGCGCACCACTATCCCGGTGGAGGATAGCTGTGCTTTTTCAGATCCTATGGATAAAAAATTAGAGGGTTACCTTAAGAAAATGTTTGTTCAACAAGGTTTGATATTGCAACCCCTTGCATGCATCGCGCCGATTACGGCTGCGGCAGCATTTTGGATTGAGTCTCTGGAAGAGAACCTTAGTTCCGCTACGCTGGACGACATTACGGACAGGCTTAGAGTCCTTAAACTAGCTAATTCATTCGTTTCGGAGGCTGTAGTACATTTAACCAAACTTACGGCTAAGAATTCAGGATTCGCCATTCAGGCACGTAGGGCGCTGTGGCTAAAATCCTGGTCGGCTGATGTAACTTCTAAGTCCAAATTACTTAATATACCTTTCAAGGGGCAAACTTTATTTGGGCCCGGTTTGAAAGAAATTATCGCTGACATTACAGGAGGTAAGGGCCACGCTCTACCTCAAGACAAGGCCAAAGCTAAGGCTAGACAGTCTAATTTTCGTCCCTTTCGGAATTTCAAAGCAGGTGCAGCATCAACTTCCACTGCACCAAAACAGGAAGGAGCTGTTGCTCGTTACAGACAAGGCTGGAAACCTAACCAGTCCTGGAATAAGGGCAAGCAGGCCAGAAAACCTGCTGCTGCCCCTAAGACAGCATGAACCGAGGGCCCCCGATCCGGGACCGGATCTAGTGGGGGGCAGACTTTCTCTCTTCGCCCAGGCTTGGGCAAGAGATGTCCAGGATCCCTGGGCGCTAGAGATCATATCTCAGGGATACCTTCTAGACTTCAAATTATCTCCCCCACGAGGGAGATTTCATCTGTCAAGGTTGTCAACAAACCAAATAAAGAAAGACGCGTTTCTACGCTGTGTACAAGATCTATTATTAATGGGAGTGATCCATCCGGTTCCGCGGTCGGAACAAGGACAAGGGTTTTACTCAAACCTGTTTGTGGTTCCCAAAAAAGAGGGAACTTTCAGGCCAATCTTGGATTTAAAGATCCTAAACAAATTCCTAAGAGTTCCATCGTTCAAAATGGAAACTATTCGGACAATCTTACCCATGATCCAAAAGGGTCAGTACATGACCACAGTGGATTTAAAGGATGCTTACCTTCACATACCGATTCACAAAGATCATTACCGGTATCTAAGGTTTGCCTTCTTAGACAGGCATTACCAGTTTGTAGCTCTTCCATTCGGATTGGCTACGGCTCCAAGAATCTTCACAAAGGTTCTGGGTGCACTTCTGGCGGTTCTGAGACCGCGAGGAATTTCGGTAGCTCCGTACCTAGACGACATTCTGATACAAGCTTCAAGCTTTCAAACTGCCAAGTCTCATACAGAGTTAGTTCTGGCATTTCTAAGGTCGCATGGATGGAAAGTGAACGAAAAGAAGAGTTCTCTCTTGCCTCTCACAAGGGTTCCATTTTTGGGGACTCTTATAGATTCCGTAGAAATGAAGATTTATCTGACAGAAGACAGATTAACAAAGCTTCTAAATGCATGCCGTGTCCTTCATTCCATTCAACTCCCGTCAGTAGCTCAATGCATGGAGGTGATCGGCTTAATGGTAGCAGCAATGGACATAGTTCCCTTTGCACGCCTACATCTCAGACCGCTGCAATTGTGCATGCTGAGTCAGTGGAATGGGGATTACTCAGATTTGTCCCCCACTCTGAATCTGGATCAAGAGACCAGAAACTCTCTTCTATGGTGGCTTTCTCGGCCACATCTGTCCAGGGGGATGCCTTTCAGCAGGCCGGACTGGACAATTGTAACAACAGACGCCAGCCTTCTAGGTTGGGGCGCTGTCTGGAATTCTCTGAAGGCTCAGGGACAATGGAGTCAGGAGGAAAGTCTCCTGCCAATAAACATTCTGGAATTGAGAGCAGTTCTCAATGCCCTTCTAGCTTGGCCCCAGTTAAAGTCTCGGGGGTTCATCAGGTTTCAGTCGGACAACATCACGACTGTAGCTTACATCAACCATCAGGGAGGGACAAGAAGCTCCCTAGCAATGATAGAAGTATCAAAGATAATTCGCTGGGCAGAGTATCACTCTTGCCACCTGTCAGCAATCCACATCCCGGGAGTGGAGAACTGGGAGGCGGATTTCTTGAGTCGCCAGACTCTTCATCCGGGGGAGTGGGAACTTCATCCGGAGGTCTTTGCCCAAATACTTCGACGTTGGGGCAAACCAGAGATAGATCTCATGGCGTCTCGCCAGAACGCCAAACTTCCTCGCTACGGATCCAGATCCAGGGATCCGGGAGCGGTTCTGATAGATGCTTTGACAGCACCTTGGAACTTCAGGATGGCTTATGTGTTTCCACCCTTCCCGCTGCTTCCTCGATTGATTGCCAAAATCAAACAGGAGAGAGCATCAGTGATTCTAATAGCGCCTGCATGGCCGCGCAGGACTTGGTATGCAGATCTAGTGGACATGTCATCCTGTCCGCCGTGGTCTCTACCTCTAAGACAGGACCTTCTGATTCAGGGTCCATTCAAACATCACAGTCTAACTTCTCTGAAGCTGACTGCTTGGAAATTGAACGTTTGATTTTATCAAAACGTGGGTTTTCTGAGTCGGTTATTGATACCCTGATACAGGCTAGAAAGCCTGTTACCAGAAAGATTTACCATAAAATATGGCGTAAATACCTATACTGGTGTGAATCCAAAGATTACTCCTGGAGTAAGGTTAGGATTCCTAGGATATTGTCTTTTCTACAAGAGGGTTTAGAAAAGGGTTTATCGGCTAGCTCATTAAAGGGACAGATCTCAGCTCTGTCCATCTTGTTACACAGGCGTCTGTCAGAAAATTCAGACATCCAGGCCTTTTGTCAGGCTTTAGCTAGGATCAAGCCTGTGTTTAAAACTGTTGCTCCGCCATGGAGTTTAAACTTAGTTCTTAACGTTTTACAGGGTGTTCCGTTTGAACCCCTTCATTCCATTGATATAAGATTGTTATCTTGGAAAGTTCTATTTTTAATGGCTATTTCCTCGGCTCGAAGAGTCTCTGAGTTATCAGCCCTTCATTGTGATTCTCCTTATCTGATCTTTCACTCAGACAAGGTAGTTCTGCGTACTAAACCTGGGTTCTTACCTAAGGTTGTCTCTAACAGGAATATCAATCAAGAGATTGTTGTTCCCTCCTTGTGTCCAAATCCTTCTTCAAAGAAGGAACGTCTTCTACACAATCTGGATGTAGTTCGTGCCCTCAAGTTCTACTTGCAGGCAACTAAAGATTTTCGCCAAACTTCTTCCCTGTTTGTCGTTTATTCTGGACAGAGGAGAGGTCAAAAAGCTTCTGCTACCTCTCTCTCTTTTTGGCTTCGTAGCATAATACGTTTAGCCTATGAGACTGCTGGACAGCAGCCTCCTGAAAGAATTACAGCTCACTCCACTAGAGCTGTGGCTTCCACTTGGGCCTTTAAGAATGAGGCCTCTGTTGAACAGATTTGCAAGGCTGCAACTTGGTCTTCGCTTCATACTTTTTCCAAATTTTACAAATTTGACACTTTTGCTTCTTCGGAGGCTATTTTTGGGAGAAAGGTTCTTCAGGCAGTGGTTCCTTCTGTATAATGAGCCTGCCTATCCCTCCCGTCATTCGTGTACTTTTGCTTTGGTATTGGTATCCCAGAAGTAATGATGACCCGTGGACTGATCACACATAACAGAAGAAAACATAATTTATGCTTACCTGATAAATTCCTTTCTTCTGTTGTGTGATCAGTCCACGGCCCGCCCTGTTTTTTTTAAGGCAGGTACATATTTTTTAAATTATAATTCAGTCACCACTACACCCTTGGCTTCTCCTTTCTCGTTGGTCTTTGGTCGAATGACTGGAGGTGACGTAGAGGGGAGGAGCTATATGGCAACTCTGCTGGGTGAATCCTCTTGCACTTCCTGTAGGGGAGCAGATAATATCCCAGAAGTAATGATGACCCGTGGACTGATCACACAACAGAAGAAAGGAATTTATCAGGTAAGCATAAATTATGTTTTTGCTGGAATGTAAAATCGTTTTCATTTACTGAGGTACTGAGTGAATAAATGTTTGGGCACTATTTTTCCACTTGGCAGTTGCTTAATCTGTTTTCTGACAGTTTCTGTTCTCCCTCACTGCTGTGTGTGAGGGGGAGGGGCCGTTTTTTGGCGCTTTTACTACACATCAAATATTTCAGTCAGCAACTCATTGTATTCCCTGCATGATCCGGTTCATCTCTACAGAGCTCAGGGGTCTTCAAAACTTATTTTGAGGGAGGTAATTTCTCTCAGCAGAGCTGTGAGAATTATAGTTTGACTGAGATAAAAAACGTTTATTCTGTAATTTGTTTCCTGCTTTCAGAATTTGTTATCTTTGCTAATGGGATTAAACCTTTGCTAAAGTTGTGTTATTTACAAGGATTGAGGCTATAACTGTTTCAATTTATTAATTTCTCCAACATAGGTGTGTCCGGTCCACGGCGTCATCCTTACTTGTGGGATATTCTCTTCCCCAACAGGAAATGGCAAAGAGCCCAGCAAAGCTGGTCACATGATCCCTCCTAGGCTCCGCCTACCCCAGTCATTCTCTTTGCCGTTGTACAGGCAACATCTCCACGGAGATGGCTTAGAGTTTTTTAGTGTTTAACTGTAGTTTTTATTATTCAATCAAGAGTTTGTTATTTTAAAATAGTGCTGGTATGTACTATTTACTCAGAAACAGAAAAGAGATGAAGATTTCTGTTTGTATGAGGAAAATGATTTTAGCACCGTAACTAAAATCCATGGCTGTTCCACACAGGACTGTTGAGAGCAATTAACTTCAGTTGGGGGAACAGTGTGCAGTCTCTTACTGCTTGAGGTATGACACATTCTAACAAGACGATGTAATGCTGGAAGCTGTCATTTTCCCTATGGGATCCGGTAAGCCATGTTTATTAAGATAGTAAATAAGGGTTTCACAAGGGCTTATTAAGACTGTAGACTTTTTCTGGGCTAAATCGATTCATTATTAACACATATTTAGCCTTGAGGAATCATTTATTCTGGGTATTTTGATATGATTATATCGGCAGGCACTGTTTTTGACACCTTATTCTTTAGGGGCTTTCCCTAATCATAGTCAGAGCCTCATTTTCGCGCCGGTATGGCGCACTTGTTTTTGAGGACAGCATGGCATGCAGCTGCATGTGTGTGGAGCTCTGATACATAGAAAAGTCTTTCTGAAGGCATCATTTGGTATCGTATTCCCCTTTGGGCTTGGTTGGGTCTCAGCAAAGCAGATTCCAGGGACTGTAAAGGGGTTAAATATAAAAACGGCTCCGGTTCCGTTATTTTAAGGGTTAAAGCTTCCAAATTTGGTGTGCAATACTTTTAAGGCTTTAAGACACTGTGGTGAAATTTTGGTGAATTTTGAACAATTCCTTCATACTTTTTCGCAATTGCAGTAATAAAGTGTGTTTAGTTTAAAATTTAAAGTGACAGTAACGGTTTTATTTTAAAACGTTTTTTGTGCTTTGTTATCAAGTTTATGCCTGTTTAACATGTCTGAACTACCAGATAGATTGTGTTCTGACTGTGGGGAAACCAAGGTTCCTTCTCATTTAACTATATGTATTTTATGTCATAAAAAAATTTAGTAAAAATGATGCCCAAGATGATTCCTCAAGTGAGGGGAGTAAGCATGGTACTGCATCATCCCCTCCTTCGTCTACACCAGTCTTGCCCATACAGGAGGCCCCTAGTACATCTAGTGCGCCAATACTCCTTACTATGCAACATTTAACGGCTGTAATGGATAATTCTATCAAAAACATTTTAGCCAATATGCCCACTTATCAGTGAAAGCGCGACTGCTCTGTTTTAGAAAATTCTGTAGAGCATGAGAACGCTGATGATATGGTTTCTGAAGGGCCCCTACACCAGTCTGAGGGGGCCAGGGAGGTTTTGTCTGAGGGAGAAATTTCAGATTCAGGAAACATTTCTCAACAAGCTGAACCTGATGTGATTACTTTTAAATTTAAGTTGGAACATCTCCGCGCTCTGCTTAAGGAGGTGTTATCCAATTTGGATGATTGTGATTATCTGGTCATTCCAGAACCACTATGTAAAATGGAAAAGTTCTTAGAGGCCCCGGGGCCCCCCGAAGCTTTTCCTATATCCAAGCGGGTGGCGTACATTGTTAGTAAAGAATGGGACAGGCCCGGTATACCTTTAGTACCTCCCCCCATATTTATAAAATTGTTTTCCTATAGTCGACCCCAGAAAGGACTGATGGCAGACAGTCCCCAAGGTCGAGGGGGGCGGTTTCTACTCTACACAAGCGCGCCACTATACCCATAGAAGATAGTTGTGCTTTCCAAGATCCTATGGATAAAAAATTAGAAGGTCTGCTAAAGATGTTTGTTCAGCAAGGTTCCCTTCTACAACCAATTGCATGCATTGTCCCTGTCACTGCAGCCGCGTGTTTCTAGTTTGATGAGCTAGGAAAGGCGATTATTAGTAATTCTTCTTCTTATGAGGAGATTATGGACAGAATTCGTGCTCTTAAATTGGCTAATTCTTTCACCCTAGACGCCACCTTGCAATTGGCTAGGTTAGCGGCGAAAAAATTCTGGGTTTGCTATTGTGGCGCAGAGCGCTTTGGTTAAAATCTTGGGCAGCGGATGCGTCTTCCAAGAACAAATTGCTTGACATTCCTTTCAAGGGGAAAACACTCTTTGGCCCTGACTTGAAAGAGATTATCTCTGATATCACTGGGGGCTAGGTCTTTTCAAGACCAAAAATAAACCTAAGTTTCGTCCCTTTCGCAGAAACGGATCAGCCCCAAGGGCTACGTCCTCTAAGCAGGAAGGTAATACTTCTCAAGCCAATCCAGCCTGGAGACCTATGCAAGGCTGGAACAAAGGAAAGCAGGCCAGGAAACCTGCCACTGCTACCAAGACAGCATGAAATGCGGGCCCCCGATCCGGGACCGGATCTGGTGGGGGGCAGACTCTCTCTCTTCGCTCAGGCTGGGGCAAGAGATGTTCTGGATCCTTGGGCGCTAGAAATAGTCTCCCAAGGTTATTCTCTGGAGTTCAAGGGGCTTCCTCCAAGGGGGAGGTTCCACAGGTCTCAGTTGTCTTCAGACCACATAAGAAGACAGGCATTCTTACATTGGGTAGAAGACCTGCTAAAAATGGGAGTGATTCATCCTGTTCCATTAGGAGAACAAGGGATGGGGTTCTACTCCAATCTGTTCATAGTTCCCAAAAAAGAGGGAACGTTCAGACCAATCTTAGATCTCAAGATCTTGAACAAGTTTCTCAAGGTTCCATCGTTCAAGATGGAAACCATTCGAACACTCCTTCCTTCCATCCAGGAAGGTCAATTCATGACCAAGGTGGATTTCAAGGATGCGTATCTACATATTCCTATCCACAAGGAACATCATCGGTTCCTAAGGTTTGAATTCCTGGACAAGCATTTCCAGTTCGTGGCGTTTTCTTTCGGATTAGCCACTGCTCCTAGGATTTTCTCATAGGTACTAGGGTCCCTTCTGGCGGTGCTAAGACCAAGGGGCATTGCTGTAGTACCTTACTTGGACGACATTCTGATTCGAGCGTCGTCCCTTCCTCAAGTAAAGGCTCACACGGACATTGTCCTGGCCTTTCTCAGATCTCACGGATGGAAAGTGAACGTGGAAAAGAGTTCTCTATCTCCGTCAACGAGGGTTCCCTTCTTGGGAACTATAATAGACTCCTTAGAAATGAGGATTTTTCTGACAGAAGCCAGAAAAACAAAACTTCTAGACTCTTGTCGGATACTTCATTCCGTTCCTCTTCCTTCCATAGCGCAGTGCATGGAAGTGATAGGTTTGATGGTAGCGGCAATGGACATAGTTCCTTTTGTGCGCATTCATCTAAGACCATTACAACTGTTCATGCTCAGTCAGTGGAATGGGGACTATTCAGACTTGTCTCCGAAGATACAAGTAAATCAGAGGACCAGAGACTCATTCCGTTGGTGGCTGTCCCTGGACAACCTGTCACAAGGGATGACCTTCCGCAGACCAGAGTGGGTCATTGTCACGACCGACGCCAGTCTGATGGGCTGGGGCGCGGTCTGGGGATCCCTGAAAGCTCAGGGTCTTTGGTCTCGGGTAGAATCTCTTCTACCGATAAATATTCTGGAACTGAGAGCGATATTCAATGCTCTCAAAGCTTGGCCTCAGCTAGCGAGGGCCAAGTTCATACATCAACCATCAGGGGGGAACAAGGAGTTCCCTAGCGATGGAAGAAGTGACCAAAATCATTCTATGGGCGGAGTCTCACTCCTGCCACCTGTCTGCTATCCACATCCCAGGAGTGGAAAATTGGGAAGCGGATTTTCTGAGTCGTCAGACATTGCATCCGGGGGAGTGGGAACTCCATCCGGAAATCTTTGCCCAAGTCACTCAACCGTGGGGCATTCCAGACATGGATCTGATGGCCTCTCGTCAGAACTTCAGAGTTCCTTACTACGGGTACAGATCCAGGGATCCCAAGGCGGCTCTAGTGGATGCACTAGTAGCACCTTGGACCTTCAAACTAGCTTATGTGTTCCCGCCGTTTCCTCTCATCCCCAGGCTGGTAGCCAGGATCAATCAGGAGAGGGCGTCGGTGATTTTGATAGCTCCTGCGTGGCCACGCAGGACTTGGTATGCAGATCTGGTGAATATGTCATCGGCTCCACCATGGAAGCTACCTTTGAGACGAGACCTTCTTGTTCTAGGTCCGTTCGACCCACTCCAGCTGACTGCTTGGAGATTGAACGCTTGATCTTATCAAAGCGAGGGTTCTCAGATTCTGTTATTAATACTCTTGTTCAGGCCTGAAAGCCTGTAACCAGAAAAATTACCACATAATTTGGTATATCTGTTGGTGTGAATCTGCAGGATTCCCTTGGGACAAGGTTAAGATTCCTAAGAGTCTATCCTTCCTTCGAGAAGGATTGGAAAAAGGATTATCTGCAAGTTCCTTGATGGGACAGATTTCTGCCTTGTCTGTGTTACTTCACAAAAAGCTGGCAGCTGTGCCAGATGTTCTAGCCTTTGTTCAGGCTCTGGTTAGAATCAAGCCTGTTTACAAAATTTTGACTCCTCCTTGGAGTCTCAACCTAGTTCTTTCAGTTCTTTAGGGGGTTCCGTTTGAACCCTTACATTCCGTTGATATTAAGTTATTATCTTGGAAAGTTTTGTTTTTGGTTGCAATTTCTTCTGCTAGAAGAGTTTCAGAATTATCTGCTCTGCAGTGTTCTTCTCCTTATCTGGTGTTCCATGCAGATAAGGTGGTTTTGCGTACTAAACCTGGTTTTCTTCCAAAAGTTGTTTCTAACAAAAACATTAACCAGGAGATAGTTGTGCCTTCTTTGTGTCCTAATCCAGTTTCAAAGAAGGAACGTTTGTTGCACAACTTGGATGTAGTTCGTGCTCTCAAATTTTACTTAGCAGCTACTAAGGATTTCAGACAAACTTTGTCTTTGTTTGTTGTTTATTCTGGTAAACGGAGAGGTCAAAAAGCAACTTCTACCTCTCTCTCCTTCTGGATTAAAAGCATTATCCGATTGGCTTATGAGACTGCCGGACGGCAGCCTCCTGAAAGAATCACAGCTCACTCCACTAGGGCTGTGGCTTCCACATGGGCCTTCAAGAACGAGGCTTCTGTTGATCAGATATGTAAGGCAGCGACTTGGTCTTCACTGCACACTTTTTCTAAATTTTACAAATTTGATACTTTTGCTTCTTCTGAGGCTATTTTTGGGAGAAAGGTTTTGCAAGCCGTGGTGCCTTCCATTTAGGTGACCTGATTTGCTCCCTCCCTTCATCCGTGTCCTAAAGCTTTGGTATTGGTTCCCACAAGTAAGGATGACGCCGTGGACCGGACACACCTATGTTGGAGAAAACAGAATTTATGTTTACCTGATAAATTGCTTTCTCCAACGGTGTGTCCGGTCCACGGCCCGCCCTGGTTTTTTTAATCAGGTCTGATAATTTATTTTCTTTAACTACAGTCACCACGGTAACATATGGTTTCTCCTATGCAAATATTCCTCCTTAACGTCGGTCGAATGACTGGGGTAGGCGGAGCCTAGGAGGGATCATGTGACCAGCTTTGCTGGGCTCTTTGCCATTTCCTGTTGGGGAAGAGAATATCCCACAAGTAAGGATGACGCCGTGGACCGGACACACCGTTGGAGAAAGCAATTTATCAGGTAAACATAAATTCTGTTTTTCAACTGTCATAGATCTTCTGTGCTTCTTAAAGGCACAGTACGTTTTAATATTATTCTAATTGAATTGTATTTCCAAGTTACAAGTTTATTTGCTAGTGTGTTAAACATGTCTGATTCAGAGGATGATACCTGTGTCATTTGTTGCAATGCCAAAGTGGAGCCCAATAGAAATTTATGTACTAACTGTATTGATGCTACTTTAAATAAAAGTCAATCTGTACAAATTGAACAAATTTCACCAAACAACGAGGGGAGAGTTATGCCGACTAACTCGCCTCACGTGTCAGTACCTACATCTCCCGCTCACAGGGAGGTGCGTGATATTGTAGCGCCGAGTACATCTGGGCGGCCATTACAAATCACATTACAGGATATGGCTACTGTTATGACTGAGGTTTTGGCTAAATTACCAGAACTAAGAGGTAAGCGTGATCACTCTGGGGTGAGAACAGAGTGCGCTGATAATATTAGGGCCATGTCAGACACTGCGTCACAGGTGGCAGAACATGAGGACGGAGAGCTTCATTCTGTGGGTGACGGTTCTGATCCAAACAGACTGGATTCAGATATTTCAAATTTTAAATTTAAACTGGAAAACCTCCGTGTATTACTAGGGGAGGTGTTAGCGGCTCTGAATGATTGTAACACAGTTGCAATACCAGAGAAAATGTGTAGGTTGGATAAATATTTTGCGGTACCGACGAGTACTGAGGTTTTTCCTATACCTAAGAGACTTACTGAAATTGTTACTAAGGAGTGGGATAGACCCGGTGTGCCGTTCTCACCCCCTCCGATATTTAGAAAAATGTTTCCAATAGACGCCACCACAAGGGACTTATGGCAAACGGTCCCTAAGGTGGAGGGAGCAGTTTCTACCTTAGCTAAGCGTACCACTATCCCGGTGGAGGATAGCTGTGCTTTTTCAGATCCAATGGATAAAAAATTAGAGGGTTACCTTAAGAAAATGTTTGTTCAACAAGGTTTTATATTGCAACCCCTTGCATGCATTGCGCCGATCACGGCTGCAGCGGCATTCTGGATTGAGTCTCTGGAAGAGAACATTGGTTCAGCTACTCTGGACGACATTACGGACAGGCTTAGAGTCCTTAAACTAGCTAATTCATTCATTTCGGAGGCCGTAGTACATCTTACTAAACTTACGGCGAAGAATTCAGGATTCGCCATTCAGGCACGCAGGGCGCTGTGGCTAAAATCCTGGTCAGCTGATGTTACTTCTAAGTCTAAATTGCTTAATATACCTTTCAAAGGGCAGACCTTATTCGGGCCCGGGTTGAAAGAGATTATCGCTGACATTACAGGAGGTAAAGGCCATGCCCTGCCTCAGGACAAAGCCAAAGCCAAGACTAGACAGTCTAATTTTCGTTCCTTTCGTAATTTCAAAGCAGGAGCAGCATCAACTTCCTCTGCACCAAAACAGGAAGGAGCTGTTGCTCGCTACAGACAAGGCTGGAAACCTAACCAGTCCTGGAACAAGGGCAAGCAGACTAGGAAACCTGCTGCTGCCCCTAAAACAGCATGAATTGAGGGCCCCCGATCCGGGATCGGATCTAGTGGGGGGCAGACTTTCTCTCTTCACCCAGGCTTGGGCAAGAGATGTTCAGGATCCCTGGGCGCTAGAGATAATATCTCAGGGATACCTTCTGGACTTCAAATACTCTCCTCTAAGAGAGAGATTTCATCTGTCAAGATTGTCAACAATCCAGACAAAGAAAGAGGCGTTTCTACGCTGCGTACAAGAGCTCTTGTTAATGGGAGTAATCCATCCAGTTCCACGATCGGAACAGGGACAGGGGGTTTACTCAAATCTGTTTGTGGTTCCCAAAAAAGAGGGAACTTTCAGACCAATCCTGGACTTAAAGATCCTAAACAAATTCCTAAGAGTTCCATCGTTAAAGATGGAGACTATTCGGACAATTTTACCTATGATCCAAGAGGGTCAGTACATGACCACTGTAGATTTAAAAGATGCTTACCTTCACATACCGATTCACAAAGATCATTATCGGTACCTAAGGTTTGCCTTCCTAGACAGGCATTACCAGTTTGTGGCTCTTCCATTCGGATTGGCTACAGCTCCAAGAATCTTCACAAAGGTTCTGGGTGCTCTTCTGGCGGTACTAAGACCGCGGGGAATCTCGGTAGCTCCATACCTAGACGACATTCTGATACAAGCTTCAAGCTTTCAAACTGCCAAGTCTCATACAGAGTTAGTGCTGGCATTTCTAAGGTCACATGGATGGAAGGTGAACGAAAAGAAAAGTTCACTTGTTCCACTCACATGAGTTCCCTTCCTGGGGACTCTTATAGATTCTGTAGAAATGAAGATTTACCTGACAGAGGACAGGCTAACAAGACTTCAAAGTGCTTGCCGCACCCTTCATTCCATTCAACACCCGTCAGTGGCTCAATGCATGGAGGTAATCGGCTTAATGGTAGCGGCAATGGACATAGTACCCTTTGCACGCTTACACCTCAGACCACTGCAACTGTGCATGCTAAGTCAGTGGAATGGGGATTACTCAGACTTATCCCCTTCTCTGAATCTGGATCAAGAGACCAGAAATTCTTCTATGGTGGCTTTCTCGGCCACATCTGTCCAGGGGGATGCCATTCAGCAGACCAGACTGGACAATTGTAACAACAGACGCCAGCCTTCTAGGTTGGGGTGCCGTCTGGAATTCTCTGAAGGCTCAGGGACAATGGAGTCAGGAGGAGAGTCTCCTGCCAATAAACATTCTGGAATTGAGAGCAGTTCTCAATGCCCTCCTGGCTTGGCCCCAGTTGACAACTCGGGGGTTCATCAGGTTTCAGTCGGACAACATCACGACTGTAGCTTACATCAACCATCAGGGAGGGACAAGAAGCTCCCTAGCTATGATGGAAGTATCAAAGATAATTCGCTGGGCAGAGTCTCACTCTTGCCACCTGTCAGCAATCCACATCCCGGGAGTGGAGAACTGGGAGGCGGATTTCTTAAGTCGTCAGACTTTTCATCCGGGGGAGTGGGAACTTCATCCGGAGGTCTTTGCCCAAATACTTCGACGTTGGGGCAAACCAGAGATAGATCTCATGGCGTCTCGACAGAACGCCAAGCTTCCTCGTTACGGGGTCCAGATCCAGGGATCCAGGAGCAGTCCTGATAGATGCTCTGACAGCACCTTGGGACTTCAGGATGGCTTACGTGTTTCCACCCTTCCCGTTACTTCCTCGATTTATTGCCAGAATCAAACAAGAGAGAGCATCAGTGATTCTAATAGCACCTGCGTGGCCACGCAGGACTTGGTATGCAGACCTGGTGGACTTGTCATCCTGTCCACCTTGGTCTCTACCTCTGAAACAGGACCTTCTGATACAGGGTCCCTTCAAACATCAAAATCTAACTTCTCTGAAGCTGACTGCTTGGAAATTGAACGCTTGATTTTATCAAGACGTGGGTTTTCTGAGTCAGTTATTGATACCTTAATACAGGCTAGGAAACCTGTTACCAGAAAGATTTACCATAAGATATGGCGTAAATACCTATATTGGTGTGAATCCAAAGGTTACTCTTGGAGTAAGGTTAGGATTCCTAGGATATTGTCTTTTCTACAAGAAGGTTTAGAAAAGGGTTTATCTGCTAGTTCATTAAAGGGACAGATCTCAGCTCTGTCCATTCTGTTACACAAACGTCTGTCAGAAGTTCCTGACGTCCAGGCTTTTTGTCAGGCTTTGGCCAGGATTAAGCCTGTGTTTAAAACTGTTGCTCCACCATGGAGTTTAAACCTTGTTCTTAATGTTTTACAGGGCGTTCCGTTTGAACCCCTTCATTCCATTGATATAAAGTTGTTATCTTGGAAAGTTCTATTTTTAATGGCTATTTCCTCGGCTCGAAGAGTCTCTGAATTATCAGCCTTACATTGTGATTCTCCTTATTTGATTTTTCATTCGGATAAGGTAGTCCTGCGTACTAAACCTGGGTTCTTACCTAAGGTAGTTACTAACAGGAATATCAATCAAGAGATTGTTGTTCCTTCTTTATGCCCAAATCCTTCTTCAAAGAAGGAACGTCTACTGCACAACCTGGATGTAGTCCGTGCTCTAAAATTTTACTTACAGGCAACTAAGGAATTTCGACAAACGTCTTCTCTGTTTGTCATTTACTCTGGGCAGAGGAGAGGTCAAAAAGCTTCCGCTACCTCTCTTTCTTTTTGGCTTCGTAGCATAATTCGTTTAGTTTATGAGACTGCTGGACAGCAGCCTCCTGAAAGAATTACAGCTCATTCTACTAGAGCTGTGGCTTCCACTTGGGCCTTCAAGAATGAGGCCTCTGTTGAACAGATTTGCAAGGCTGCAACTTGGTCTTCGCTTCATACTTTTTCCAAATTTTACAAATTTGACACTTTTGCTTCATCGGAGGCTATTTTTGGGAGAAAGGTTCTTCAGGCAGTGGTTCCTTCTGTATAAAGAGCCTGCCTATCCCTCCCGTCATCCGTGTACTTTTGCTTTGGTATTGGTATCCCAGAAGTAATGATGACCCGTGGACTGATCACACTTAACAGAAGAAAACATAATTTATGCTTACCTGATAAATTCCTTTCTTCTGTAGTGTGATCAGTCCACGGCCCGCCCTGTTTTTAAGGCAGGTAAATATTTTTTAATTTATACTCCAGTCACCACTTCACCCTTGGCTTTTCCTTTCTCGTTGGTCCTTGGTCGAATGACTGGGAGTGACGTGGAGGGGAGGAGCTATATGCAGCTCTGCTGGGTGAATCCTCTTGCACTTCCTGTTGGGGAGGAGTAATATCCCAGAAGTAATGATGACCCGTGGACTGATCACACTACAGAAGAAAGGAATTTATCAGGTAAGCATAAATTATGTTATTACCCATTCCCTAGTTTTGCATAACCAACACAGTTATAATACATGTTTCTCTTGTTAAGTGTGTTCAGTCCACGGGTCATCCATTACTTATGGGATATATTCTCCTTCCCAACAGGAAGTTGCAAGAGGATCACCCAAGCAGAGCTGCTATATAGCTCCTCCCCTCACATGTCATATCCAGTCATTCTCTTGCAACCCTCAACAAAGGAGGAGGTCGCGAGAGGAGCTGGAGTTTTTACTTAATTATTCTTCAATCAAAAGTTTGTTATTTTAAATGGCGCCGGAGTGTGCTGTTTTTCTATCTCAGGCAGTATTTGGAAGAAGAAACTGCCTGCGTTTTCTATGATCTTAGCAGGCGTAACTAAGATCCACTGGCTGTTCCCGACATCCTGAGGAGTGGGGTAACTTCAAAAAATGGGAATAGCATGCGGGGTCTCCCGCAAATGAGGTATGTGCAGTACAATATTTTCTGGGAATGGAATTGACTAAGAAAACACTGCTGTTACCCGTATGATGTAAGTACAGCCTTAAATGCAGTAGTAGTGACTGGTATCAGGCTGATAAATGTATGCACAGTAGTGTTATTTTCTAGGGACTAGAATTTGACTGAAAAAATACTGTTAATACTGATATAATGTGTGAGCCTTAACTGCAGTAGAAGCGACTGGTAGCAGGCTTAGTAATAACTTTACACAGCATCTGAAATTTTGTTTTTTAAAACGTTTACTGGCATGTTAATCGTTTTGTGAGGTACTTTGGTGATAAATCTTTTTGGGCATGATTTTTTTCCACACGGCTAACGTATATTTCTGCATAGAAACCGTTATATCAGGTCTCCCACTGTTGTAATAGGAGTGGGAGGGACCTTTTTTAGCGCCTTGTTGCGCAGTTAAAATTCTAACACAGTCTTCCTGCTTCTTCCTCTTTGATCCAGGACGTCTCCAGAGAGCTCAGGGATCTTCAAAATTCGTTTTTGAGGGAGGTAATCAGTCACAGCAGACCTGTGACAGTGTGTTTGACTGTGATAAAAGCGTTAAATCTTAATTTGATATCCGTTTTGGGTACTGAGGGGTTAATCATCCTTTTGCTAATGGGTGCAATCCTCTGCTAATTAATACATTTAAAGAATTTTTGACTATAACTGAACTAGTTCTTTGTTATTCATTTGTGTTTTTAAAAAAAAAAAAAAGAAAATATTTGTTCAACAAGGTTTTATATTACAGCCTCTTGCATGCATTGCGCCTGTCACTGCTGCAGCGGCATTCTGGTTTGAGTCTCTGGAAGAGGCGATTCGCACAGCACCATTGGATGAATCTTTGAGAAAGATTAGAACCCTTAAGCTGGCTAATGCGTTTGTTTCGGATGCCGTAGTGCATTTAACCAAACTTACGGCTAAGAATTCCGGATTCGCCATACAGGCGCGCAGAGCGCTATGGCTTAAATCATGGTCAGCAGATGTAACTTCTAAGTCTAAACTACTAAACATTCCTTTCAAAGGGCAGACCTTATTCGGGCCCGGCTTGAAGGAAATTCATGCTGACATTGCTGGAGGTAAGGGCCACACCCTTCCTCAGGACAGGGCCAAATCAAAGGCCAAACAGTCTAATTTTCGTGCCTTTCGTAATTTCAAGGCAGGAGCAGCATCAACTTCCTCTGCTCCAAAACAGGAAGGAACTACTGCTCGTTACAGACAGGGTTGGAAAGGCAACCAGTCATGGAACAAGGGCAAGCAGGCCAGAAAGCCTACTTCCGCCCCTAAGACAGCATGAAGACAGGGCCCCCTATCCGGAAACGGATCTAGTGGGGGGCAGACTTTCTCTCTTCGCCCAGGCTTGGGCAAGAGATGTACAGGATCCCTGGACGTTGGAGATTATATCTCAGGGATACCTTCTGGATTTCAAAACTTCTCCTCCACAAGGGAGGTTTCATCTGTCAAGGTTATCAACAAACCTAGTAAAGAAAGAGGCATTTCTACAATGTGTACAAGACCTCTTAGTGATGGGAGTGATCCACCCAGTTCCGCGAACGGAACAGGGGCAAGGGTTTTATTCAAATCTGTTTGTGGTTCCCAAGAAAGAGGGAACTTTCAGACCAATCTTAGACTTAAAGATCTTAAACAAATTCCTAAGGGTTCCGTCGTTCAAGATGGAAACCATTCGGACCATCCTACCCATGATCCAAGAGGGTCAATATATGACCACAGTGGACTTAAAGGATGCCTACCTTCACATACCGATTCACAAAGATCATTATCGGTACCTAAGGTTTGCCTTTCTAGACAGGCATTACCAGTTTGTAGCTCTTCCCTTCGGGTTAGCTACGGCCCCGAGAATTTTTACAAGGGTTCTGGGCTCACTTCTGGTGGTACTAAGACCACGAGGCATAGCGGTGGCTCCGTACCTAGACGACATTCTGATACAAGCGTCAAGTTTTCAAAATGCAAAGTCTCATACAGAGATAGTTCTAGCATTTCTGAGGTCGCATGGGTGGAAAGTGAACGTGGAGAAGAGTTCTCTGTTACCACTCACAAGGGTCCCTTTTCTAGGGACTCTTATAGATTCTGTAGAGATGAAGATTTACCTGACGGAGTCCAGGTTATCAAAGATTCTCAATGCTTGCCGTGTCCTTCACTCCATTCCAAGCCCATCAGTAGCTCAGTGCATGGAAGTAATCGGCTTAATGTTCGCGGCAATGGACATAGTGCCATTTGCGCGCCTACATCTCAGACCGCTGCAACTATGCATGCTAAGTCAATGGAACGGGGATTACTCAGATCTGTCCCCTTTGCTAAATCTGGACCAGGAGACCAGAGATTCTCTTCTCTGGTGGTTGTCACGGGTTCATCTGTCCAAAGGAATGACATTTCGCAGACCAGATTGGACGATTGTAACAACAGATGCCAGCCTACTAGGCTGGGGAGCAGTCTGGAACTCCCTGAAGGCTCAGGGATCGTGGACTCAGGAGGAGAGACTCCTCCCGATAAACATTCTAGAATTAAGAGCAATATTCAATGCTCTTCTAACTTGGCCTCAGTTAGCAACACTGAGGTTCATCAGATTTCAGTCGGACAACATCACGACTGTGGCTTACATCAATCATCAATCGCTGGGCAGAGTCTCACTCTTGCCACCTGTCAGCGATCTACATCCCAGGCGTGGAGAACTGTGAGGCGGATTTTCTAAGTCGACAGACCTTTCATCCGGGGGAGTGGGAACTTCACCCGGAGGTATTTGCTCAACTGATTCGTCGTTGGGGCAAACCGGATCTGGATCTCATGGCATCTCGCCAGAACGCCAAGCTTCCTTGTTATGGATCCAGGTCCAGGGACCCGGGTGCGGTGCTGGTAGATGCACTAGCAGCCCCTTGGGTTTTCAACATAGCTTATGTGTTTCCACCTTTTCCGTTGCTACCTCGACTGATTGCCAGGATCAAACAGGAGAGAGCATCGGTGATTCTGATAGCGCCTGCGTGGCCACGCAGGACCTGGTATGCAGACCTAGTGGACATGTCGTCCTGTCCACCATGGTCTCTACCCCTGAGGCAGGACCTTCTAATCCAGGGTCCTTTCAACCATCCAAACCTAATTTCTCTGAGGCTGACTGCTTGGAAATTGAACGCTTGATTCTATCAAAGCGTGGGTTTTCGGATTCGGTTATTGATACATTAATACAGGCTCGGAAACCTGTTACCAGAAAAATTTACCACAAGATATGGTGTAAATATTTATATTGGTGTGAATCCAAGAGTTACTCATGGAGTAAGGTTAGGATTCCTAGGATATTGTCTTTTCTACAAGAGGGTTTAGAAAAGGGCTTATCCGCTAGTTCGCTAAAGGGACAGATTTCTGCTCTGTCTATTCTTTTACACAAGCGCCTGGCAGAGAATCCAGACGTCCAGGCTTTTTGTCAGGCTTTGGCTAGGATTAAGCCTGTGTTTAAGACTGTTGCTCCTCCGTGGAGCTTAAACTTGGTTCTTAAAGTTCTTCAGGGTGTTCCGTTTGAACCCCTTCATTCCATTGATATTAAGCTTTTATCTTGGAAAGTTCTGTTTTTGATGGCTATTTCCTCGGCTTGTAGAGTCTCTGAGTTATCTGCCTTACATTGTGATTCTCCTTATCTGATCTTTCATTCAGACAAGGCAGTCCTGCGTACTAAACCTGGGTTTTTACCTAAGGTTGTTTCTAACAGGAATATCAATCAAGAGATTGTTGTTCCATCGTTATGTCCTAATCCTTCTTCAAAGAAGGAACGTCTTTTGCATAATCTAGACGTGGTCCGTGCCCTGAAGTTCTACTTACAGGCAACTAAAGATTGTCGACAAACTTCTTCTCTGTTTGTCGTTTACTCTGGACAGAGGAGAGGTCAAAAGGCTTCGGCTACCTCTCTCTCTTTTTGGCTTCGTAGCATAATACGCTTAGCCTATGAGACTGCTGGACAGCAGCCTCCTGAAAGAATTACAGCTCATTCCACTAGAGCTGTGGCTTCCACCTGGGCCTTTAAGAATGAGACCTCTGTTGAACAGATTTGCAAGGCTGCAACTTGGTCTTCACTTCATACTTTTTCCAAATTTTACAAATTTGACACTTTTGCTTCTTCGGAGGCTGTTTTTGGGAGACAGGTTCTACAGGCAGTGGTTCCTTCTGTTTAATGTTCCTGCCTTGTCCCTCCCCTCATCCGTGTACTTTAGCTTTGGTATTGGTATCCCATAAGTAATGGATGACCCGTGGACTGAACACACTTAACAAGAGAAAACATAATTTATGCTTACCTGATAAATTTATTTCTCTTGTAGTGTGTTCAGTCCACGGCCCTGTCTTTTTGAGGCAGTTTCTAAATTGTAAATTATAACTCCAGTCACCACTGCACCCGTTTCTCCTTTCTCGTCTTGTTTCGGTCGAATGACTGGATATGACATGTGAGGGGAGGAGCTATATAGCAGCTCTGCTTGGGTGATCCTCTTGCAACTTCCTGATGGGAAGGAGAATATATCCCATAAGTAATGGATGACCCGTGGACTGAACACACTACAAGAGAAATAAATTTATCAGGTAAGCATAAATTATGTTTTTACCTCTGTTATTACCTTGTATCTAAACCTCTGCAAACTGCCCCTTATTTCAGTTCTTTTGACAGACTTGCATTTAAGCCAATCAGTGCGGGCTCCTAGGTTACTCCATGTGCATGAACACAGTGTTATCTATATGAAACACATGAACTAACACCCTCTATTGGTGAAAAACTGTCAAAATGCCCTGAGCTAAGAGGCGGCCTTAAGGGCTTAGAAATTAGCATATGAACCTCCTAGATTTAGCTTTTAACTAAGGATACCAAGAGAACAAAGCAAAATTGGTGATAAAAGTAAATTGGAAAATTGTTTAAAATTACATTCTCTATCTAAATAATGAAAGTTTGTTTTGGACTAGACTGTCCCTTTAATATCATGGATAGGAGGTCATTGATCGCCGTTACAGGCAGAGGTCTTGTTCATGAGGTAATATCACTCATTGTGTCCTGTTTCAAGAAAGTTGTTGCCAGTTGTCTTTATCGCTGGTAAATTAGGGATTGGGTGGAATTCCTAAGTAGTATCTGAGGGGTCGACAGAAATTCCTCCAGTATTCATTTATTTTTTACTACTGATTTGGATTTTTTTCTGGATCTTACTTCACTGTCACAAAGGTTTTTGGAACTGAGCACATTGTCATGCATTCTGAACTTTCTTGTTCACCTGAAGAAGTCTCCTGATACAATTAGAGGGAACTCTTAAATGTCCTTGTTACACAGGTTTATATTGGGAATATTGTAGTCCTGATGTTTTACATTTATTTGCTTAAAATGAAGCATCCAATGTTCAGGGTAGTAGTATTACAACATTTAGTGACTTCAGTGGTCAGGTGCCCTTATCAGGTCTGATATGAAAGCTTTCCATACCTGACTGCAGGTGAGTCACATACACTTGTACACTTAAGCTATTGGCTGTCTTAAGCCAGGAAATGCTTTATAATCTGACCTTTTCTTGGACACTTGAGGGTTGGAGTTAAGATAAACATGATTACTGTGTTAATAACAAGTGAGTTTACAGCAATACCTTTGTTGGACAAACTAAATATAAACATTGTGAAAGCTTTAAAAATGGTTGGGTTTCATTTTTGGACTATAAATCTCTTTCCTTAATACTTTCAAAGGTTGGAGGGATGTTATCTGGAGTGACAGGACAACTGAAAACTGTGTCCAGGATGTTTCAAATTCTCAGTTGGTGTGGAGAATTTTAAGCACTTGTGAAACAAGTTAACTGTTCTTTCCTTATCTTTGTCCAGTGTGTTCTCACACTTTGTATCTTTGACCTGTAATTTCTTCTGCTCTAGGCACATTCAGGAGGTTGTGACTCTCCAAGCCCAACAGAACAAGGAGCTTGAAGAACTATACGACCGTTTACGCTGCTTAAAGGAAAGCAAAACACAGTCCTCCGATACCTCTCAGCCCATGTCTCCACGTCGCCCCAGATCCCTAAAAAGTAAACAGCGCAGTAGACCCCAGTCCCTGACCCATATGGACAATGGGATTATAAACTCAGGTGAGTTGTTTGTTTTTTGTTTATTTTTTATCCTCTGTGGATTTTAAAACTAGTGATGGTTGCATCTCCTATCTTATTGTTCTACCTTATACAGATCACAACCAATACAGTGAGAGCAACTCAGACGCTTGCCAACAGTCTATCTCTGGCAAAAAAAGCTTGTTCACCGATGACTTGCACAAGCTGGTGGATGACTGGGCAAAAGAGAATGCAGGAAACCAGATACTGAAACCCAGCCTCAACCAGATCAAGCAAAATCAGAACCGCACCGAGACAGACAATTGGAATCGAAGTTATGAGGTGAGGAAGAATGTATGATGTGTTAAGTTCATGGTGTTCAAATTTAATTTTCTTCATAAATGGAGAGAGTCCACAGCTGCATTCATTACTTTTGGGAATACAGAACCTGGCCACCAGGAGGAGGCAAAGACACACCAGCCAAAGGCTTAAATACCTCCCTCACTTCCCTCATCCCCCAGTCATTCTTTGCCTTTCGTCCCAGGAGGTTGGCAGAGAAGTGTCAGAAGTTTTCGATAGTCTCTTATGGAGGGTAGTACTCTTTGGAATTTGACTGGAGTTTTAAGTAGTCCTATCAGCCTCTCAGTGAGAGCATGGATGAAGATTTGAGTCCGGAGATGCAGGGAGAGTCTTTCTGAGAAACCACCCGACTCATATTAACAGCTCCACAAGCAATCAGCATTGACGAGTTTTGCTGCCTGCTTTCTTCTCTCAAATCCATGGCAGTAGCGATGCTACTATTTGTCACACTTGAAGGGCCGTGTTCCTGTTCCACGGCGTAGATTCCGGTAAGATTGTTTCATTTTATTTTCAACATGGATGTATTGTAATTACAACTGTTTATCCGAGAGGGGCTACAACCTTTCGGGGATAACCTTAACATAGGGTCTCAGTGAGACTCCTTTCGTATCTTGGAATCAAGGGTCAATATCTCCTAAGGGTTTTTTTTTAAATCATGTTTATGTGATTCTGTCTGCTACTGTGTAGTGATACTTTGGCTCATGGCTATTTTGGAACATAACGGCCTATGTCTAGCAACGCAGCCTTTACGATCGGGTGCGCTTTTTTCATGGACTGCACGGCTTACCTTGTGACCGGGCGGGGTCACATTTTTAGCTCTCCATTTCCGCATTCCTGACTGTGTGGCAACGGAGAAATTCTGGTCCGCTGGTGTCTGGTTCACAGGAGGTGGTGAGTGTCCCAGCCATTGGGGGTGTAAGTTGCTGTTTAGATTTTTCTAATTGGTTCATTTTTTTATTCAATATCCCAGTTATGGAGGGTTCTGATTTTGTGGAGATGGAAGTCTCTGATTCAGATTCTACTTCTTATGAAGAATATGAATTGGCCCGGGTGATACATGCCCATCAGTTATGTTCCGAATGCTGTTTTAGAGTGCTCTGTTCCTCGAGATCGGGGAATCGGGGGCCCGCTAAGCCATCCACCTCTGGGGATTCCATTTCCAACTCTTAACTATGCATGCAGGTAACCCAAACGCTGCTTATCCTTCTATGAAGAGTGGCCTGTTCCCACTGGAGGTTACAACACGGTTCCGCATGGCCATATCTTTGGCGCATCTGCAGCTCCCGGGAGTGTGCTTACGATATTGTCTGTGTTCTGTTAACCGGGGCTCGTCAGGCGTTGGGATCGCCTGGTCCATTTCAGCCCTCCGGGGGAGCAACTGCCCCTGAGGCCTCAGGGGGGTCAACCTTCAGGGCCGGTGTCTTCATTGGTCCCGGCGGAGGTATGTTGCGTCTTTTGTTAGACGGACGTGCCTTCGTGTTCTACTTAGGCACGTTTTGGCGTTGCTGGAGGATCCCACTCTTAATGGGGGGATTTCTCAGTCTTCCTCTTCGACTGTCTTGCATAATAAGATATAAGGGGATGATAATCTTCTTATAGTCTTTGTTATTTGAGTATCCGTTTCCAGGTCTGAGCTTGGAAGATTCGGATTCCTGTTGGGCTGGTCCTACGGGTGTGTCCGTTCTTCCTGGGCGATAACCTACGGGTTGCCTAATTTTTTTATTTAATCCAGTGAGGACAGATTTTCTTTGGTTTAAAGCTCATGTTAAAGAACAAAAAAAGCGGGTCTCAGGCACAGAAGTTGTTGCAAAACAAAAAAGCACATTTATTGCTGGCGGCACATGGAAAGATAACAATGCTATAAAAACAAGTTACATGTAGCAGGGAATGGTCAGACGCGTTTCGGCTCACGCCTTCATCCGTGACCTGTAAACTATACAATACTGAACATGTATATACCCTCAGAGGAAAGCTGGTTGGTTAATTGCTAGATTGAATAATTAGTTGCTGGAGTCATGATAACTTACCCTGAGAATATTTTAACCCCTTGCAAGGGAAACTTAATAAATGAAAACACACACAGTTACTAAAAGTGGGAATGCCCCTTATATGTTAAACATTGTCATGGAATAATACCACTCTCTGGTTATAAGATATTAAATAACACAGAATAAGAATGCATTTTAATGCCTGCTAAACTTTCTTGTTGATTAAAAATATTGTTTGTATTCCAATTTCTCCATAACATTTATTGATACCAATTATTAATATCATATTTAAACCTTACAGGTTAACATATAGTATAGACTAAAATTGAAATACTAATCACCTCATAAAGCATCAACTCAGAAAGTTATAAATACGCAATTGCACTATCCTGCCTTGTGACACTGTTTCTAAAGTAGGTGAATATGGGCTTACCCAACTAATAATAATACTGTTTGAGGTGGAATATTATAAATGTCCGACTATATCCATAGGACTAATAAGTAATGAGCAGGACATTCCTGCTTTAAATGTTGAAAAATAGGACATTCTTATAAGTCTTAGTATTAACAGGAAGACAATTACTATCAGTCCTTACAAAAGCATCATACAGAGCTATGGGAAAAGAGATATCTGGGACTCAACTAGTTAGTGACTAACAAATAGATGGCACATAGACAAAACAAAGCTCATGTTGTCATAATTTTTCCTTCGGGAACTTTCGTCTCTGGAATTGATACTCGCGATTTTGTGGTTGCACTGTTTACTTTAACAAAAATTTGTATAAGAGTGAGGATGTGCTAGTCCTATGTTTGTCTGTTGTCTATCCCTCCATCTCGGGAGAGACTCTGTGGCCTTGACAGTGCTGGGGTCCTTGGTTTCAGGCTGGTCCTGACTGGGTACAAATCCTTCGGTCTTTGCCTAGTTCAGACAAGTGGCGCCTTTTATGCCTGGCTGGTCAGGTGAGGGCGCCTAGTGCTCACAATATAATTAGTGTTGTTTATCTTGTTTTATTTTTCTAGTTTCAGCTAGCATCCTGAGAAGACTTGATGGTCCGTGGTTTGCTTAGGGGCATGGGGGATGGTTCAGTCCTCATTAGCCTGTCAATCTAGTCGTCCGGGTCTCCGTTGACATCCGCTGCAACATGCTCTGTTTCCGCGGGGACTAGAGTTTTCCTTCCCATTGTGAGTTGGATGTGAAAAATGGGGGATTTAGGTCCTTCATGCCACCGGTCCTTGGCGGTCTTGCCCTTTTAAGGTCTATTTTGGAGTGTCCTTTTAGGACTTGTTCCTTTTAGAGGTACTCTCCTTTCAAATCAAGACTTCTGGACTTCGTCCGGGTTTCTGGCGGCTTTGAGCTAGGTAGCGTGGCCGAGTAGTCTAAGGCGCTGGATAAGGCTCCAGTCTCTTCTGAGGCGTGGGTTCAGATCCCACTGCTGCCAGATTAATCATTTAATTTTATTTAGGAAGTGAGGGCCATGCGGCTTTGTCTACTTCAGAGAGTGAGTCGTCTCCATGTTGGGGACGATAGGCGGTGTCTCCTTTTCTAAGCGTTTGCTTAGGGGATGTTTCTACCAGGGTTCGGGATGCTCTGCATTCTTCTTCCTTTGGTGTGGTCCTCTGGAAAGTTAGTCTGAAAGGATTATGGAGACTAGCCTTTTTCTACTCTCTTTCGGGTGACTCTGTTCTCGTTATTCCCTTAGTCTTGGACTTCGTATGAGTTGTCCTTGGGGCCTGGAGCTCTAGAGTGATGGCGTGACTTTGTCGCGGCCTAGCACCGTGTTTGTGTGGTGTTGACCACCTGCTACGGATGTTCTCTTCCATTTGGGCTGGGAATTACAAGTGAGTCCTGTACCCTTTCTCCGGGTTAGCCCAGTCATTGTCCTCTGTGAGGTCTGTTTTTCTTCAGACGGGGTATCTTGTGTTCCCTGAGGGTGTCATTCGTTTGAAGGCGATCTAGGTCCCGGGTCTAGGGCTCGCAGGATTAGTTCCGGCCTAGCAAGCTGTAGGCTGTAACTGCTGTGGCAGTTTTCTTAAGAGACTTATGATCCTGTGGACTGGTTCGGGATACCCCAGTTTTTTCAGGGAGACTGTTTGGACACAGGGGCTAGCTCATTGAGCTTGCAAGCAAGAAGGCCATGGTTCATATTCACTTTTGGGTCCTGGTTTCAAACTTTAAGGCCTGACTTGTCCTTCGGACGGAGTGTGCTCCTTTGCGTGGGGGGTTTTCTCTGTGGATTCAACAGTGGTGTCTGGATGATTTTTAATTCGGTCCGTGTTTTAATCAGTCTATGGTGTCATGTCTTGGGGCATGTGCGCTGTTCTTATCTGTGCTCTCCCCTTTGAGGGGGTAGCTTGTCTTCCTTAAGAGCTGGGGTTTCCTCTCTCTGGAAGGTCATTATCCTGCCCTGTGTGTAGGAGGTTGGAACAGGTGGCTTTTGTTTTTGTGAGGGACAGCAGTCTGCTGCTCTGTGGAATGCTCTGTTCCAACTGTTGGAAATTGAAATCTCCATGTAGAAACTGTCTAAGAGAGTTATTACAGGTCTTCAGTCATGCCTGTCGCTTGGGCTGGTCTGGTGTTTGGAGCAGGATCTGCGATCTGTTGCTCTGCTAATCGTCCTCGGGTCATTCGAGGTTCTGTTTTTTTTCTCCACGTTCAAAGATCTGTGGGGAAGGACTGGCGGCTCTTGGATAGCCTGCAACGTTATCCACTGGTTGGTGGATGCTTAGCAGCCTGAAGGATCCTATTTCAGCTGCTCCTTACTTGCCCTGCAAGTATTCAAGTTTCTGCGTCATTTTTGATGACTTTAGTGTTTTGTCTCCAGGGGTTGTACGTCAGATGTTCATCTTTCTGAGCTTGCTGCGCAAGGTTCGGTTCTGAAAATTTAGATATTCAGAGCTACCTTATTATGACTCTGGGACCTTAGTCTTCAGTCGTCTTAACTAGAGTGCGGTTGCACTGTGTTAGGGGAAGATTTCTTCTCTGTTCAGACTCCTGGCCTTAGTCTGTGTATTCTGTATCTCTGGGGTCTGGGAGTTGCCTCCCCCTGTTTCTACGAGACTGGTTGGGTCTCTGTTAGCCTGACCCGGTTTCTCAGGTTTTTGCTCTGTTTACCGACTGGTTGTGCATTTTGTTAGGGTTTTTCCTGGAGTTCCTTATGCTTGTTTTCTCAGTGTCTTTTCTTCTTTGTGGAAGAATACTGTAGTTTGTTCCTTTTCTCTAGTAAAAGGGGTGTGGTGTTTGGAGACAGACTACTGGGCGACAGGGTCTCCTGGAGGCTGTTGGCTCAGTCGCGTCTAGTTCCTGCAGTCTCTAGCAAGGCTTGTGGACTATCTGCGGGTCTGTGCCCTTGGGCCTTTTTCAAAAGTTGTTCTCAGCTTCTGACGAAGCAGCTGTGGACTCTTTCCATTTATGAAGAAAAACTTAAATTATGCTTGCCTGATCATTTTCTTTTCTTCAGATGGAAAAAAGTTCACAGCTCCCCGCCCGTATTTTTGTGGGGCGTCTGTTATTTTGTTCTTCTGGCACCTTTTCACCCTGATATTTCTTCTACTGTTCCTTGTTCCCTCGGCAGAATGACTGGGGGATGAGGGAAGTGGGGGAGGTATTTAAGCCTTTGGCTGGGGTGTCTTTGCCTCCTCCTGGTGGCCAGGTTCTGAATTCCCAAAAGTAATGAATGCACCTGAAAATAAAATTATCAGGTAAGCATAATTTAAGTTTTTAAGAAGCTTTAGATGGAATTTGATTATATATTTACTTAAGGTAGCTAAACTTGATTCATTCATGGTTCACTACATCTTTTAAGATTGTCCTCTTGGGTTAGATGATGTGACCATCTTAATCATATGGGGGAAGACTGTTGAAGTTGAACCAGAAAAACCTTACACTCTAATCCAGGGGTTGCCAAGTTAATGGGGTCAACAAGAATATTACAGAACCATTCACATTCTCTTATGAGCCTTTTATAATATGAAGAATAGTCCAATAAATTAGGAACCAGAAGAATTCTCTGTCCCACCTTAATCCCCACAGGATCTCTTTGTATTATATCCGTTATGAAAACTAATATAGATTAGGGATCCACAGATGATTAGGGTTTTATAAGCCCAGTGTTGAATTACACACTGTATATTAAATCAATTAAATTGTAGAAAAGCACACACTTTATTTAACATCTATACAACATATAACACACATTTAAAAAGAACCGCAAGAGACCAGAAGTATGGTAGGATAAGTCACAACCACCGCAATTATTCCCGGTCAGGTCTCTATCTGAATATGTTAAAAATTTGGCTAGTGGGTGCTATAAAGTGTTAGTTCACTGGCACTTAGTCCCAGTCACTTTACACAGGATATACCGGTCTCAATCTCCTTACTGCTGGAGAAATTGTAGAGACATCGGCACAGCACTTCACACCTGGTGGGCATGCCCTATAATTCAACCCTTATGGAGGAAAATCTATGCACTCCTTCTTTCACTTAATCTTACTCCTCCATATACACCAGAAGTAGCCCTCCTTCATATGCAAATGCCTAATCTATCTCCCCCTGGGGAAGCACTTACAATCTATGTTCTCATGGCTACGAAATTGGCACTTGCCAGAGCCTGGAAACAGGATGGGCCTCCCTCTCTCTCTCAGGTAATTTCCATTGTACACTTCGTGGGACAAATGGAACAGTACTCCTATAAAGTTTTAGATCAGGTTGACTCCTTCAACGGGATCTGGTCCCCTTGGATTGCGAAATTCCCACAGTGGGACACCAGACCCCAACATACCTCTTAAGAAACCCCGTTCACCTCCCCTCCCTTTGAATATTTTTTTTTTTCTCTCCTCCCCCCTCTCTTCCCCTCCCTTTCGCACCCTCCCCAAGTCTGATTCGTTCATGCCTATATCTCTAAACAATACCCACTAATATTACCTTAATACCTATCATTGAGAAAGCTACTTGCTATGTCCTTTATATTAACCCCCTATAAAAAAAGAGACTCTTGGTTCTATATATTGTGCCTATTCTTATACTCCATTTTTCAGTGGTTCATACTTGTTTATCTGTAAAACTGAGTTATTGATGATTTGTATTTACCATTTTGTTAAGGCATTTTTGTCTTGCCTGTACGTCTCTCTCACTAAAAACTTATGATTAAAAAAAAAAAAATTGGCTAGTGGGGCTCCACAGGGGTTAACACCAGTGTCATCAGGGATGCCAGATTAGGTACAGAGAACACTTATCAAGCATTATTATGCACTCAAGGGCGACCTTTTGCCTGCGTACTGCTGAGATTGAACACAGTCAGCCGATTTCTAGCTTGTTTCCCTGCTGCTGCTCATTCAAAGGATTCAAAGTGTTGTAATGTACACTTAAGAGTCAAATATATACGAGTAACCAAATTGGTTTCAGATTAGTCTCAATCATACATCACAATGCCACCTAGGTTGTATATGCAACCATAAATTCTAATGGTCCGTGGGTTACAAAGTATCGCTCTGCTCATTGAACAACAGTACACTAGTATCATACTGCACCCCCATAAGCCCCGCCCATCGACACGTTTTGTCAGTACTACGTGACTTCCTCAGGGCATAGGGGCGGACCAGCCGGTTTGTCTATCTTTATAGTCATACGTTGCTATGACAATCATATTTGTGGGCGGAAGTATTTAACCGCCAGGCATCTTGTATCGCTCTTTGGATTCATATTAAGCGATGCTCTGACTCGTTTTTATCTGTATCTTTTATGCCCATCATAAATAGGGAATCTATTTCTAATGGCATGTTGTAAATACTTCTCCTACTTAAGGGAACGAAAGTGTCCATTACTCATAGTCTATTTTCTATTGGTGATAAATATCACCTATCACTAATAAACAGGGTACAACATTTTATTCATATTATAACAGTTATGCCTATTATTTTATTTCATATAAATTGTGTTCTTTATCCCAATCCTAAGTGATATTGGGCATTTGCTTTCCCTTGGGTCATAACAAGGGTAGATACTGTAATTTGTACAGGAATGTATCGAGAGGTGAATGTCATGGTCATCATAAGAGATGTGTATTTCCTTCTTAATATGAGGAGAGTCCACGTCATAATTCCTTACTGTTGTGAAATACTGAACCTGGCTACCAGGAGGAGGCAAAGACAACCCATCTAAAGACTTAAATACTCACCCCACTTCCCTCATATCCCAGTCATTCTTTGCCTTTTGTCACAGGAGGTTGGCAGAGAAGTGTCAGAAGATACGGAGTAGTTCCTTATAAACGGTATCTGCCCTTCGAAATGGGACTGGAGTTTTAAGTAGTCTTTTCAGCCTCTCAGTGAGAGCATTGATGAATGTTAGAGCCTGGAGATGCAGGGAGAGTCTTTCTGAGAATCCATCCAGACTCGTATTAACAGCTCCTAAAAAATCAGTGTTGATGAGTTTCACTTCCTGCTTCCATTACTCAAGTCCATGTCAGGAGCGATGCTACAAGACTGTCAAACTATAGAGGCTGTGTTTCTGTTCCACGGCATAGATTCCGTTAAGATTGTTTAATCTTTTATACACATATGATAACGCAAGAAGACAGGGTCACAGTGTGGCTCGTTTTATCTGTAATGGAATCAAGTAGTGATGCACCGAAATGGAAATTCTGGACCGAAACCGAATCCGAAAATCTAGGGTGCACTTGACCGAAAACCGAAACGGATACCGAAAATGTATTTTTTCAAATTAGTTTTTTTTAGTTTTTTTTTTTTTGCATAATTAGAGCCAATAAAAAAATCCCACACTATTATTGAAAGTAACACACTAAAATTGGACAAAAATATCTTAAAACAATAATATGCTACACAACAATTTTACCAAGAAAAAAAAAACCAGGCAAACAATAATGCCATTTTCGGCCAAAATGTTTCTGCGACCAAAATTTTGGTGCATCCTTACTTAAAACAATTATAAATATCAATATACTGTATTATTCTTCATTTAGTTCTATGTAACAGAATCATATTTAACAGGTTTTTTTTTACTAATTATCCAAATAAAGTATAGTCCTAGAAAACTCATTATATGCAGAACAGTAAGTCCAGTAATAAACTTAAACAGCAGCTCTAGGCTAGCATCAAATTTGAAACATGCTACACAATAATTTTACCGAAAATAACAGGCTAAAAAAACGAAAAACGAAATAGCCAAAAATGCCATTTTCGGCCGAAACTTTCTGCGGCCGAAATTTCGGTGCATCCCTAGAATCAAGGGTTAATATCTCCGGAGGGGGATTATTGAACAGGGATTATTAATCACATAATTTATTTTATTACGATTATGCTGCGACATGTGTGAGATGAGGCTCAGGCAGATGTTGGAACGTACAGGTTTTACTCTAGTATTGTAAGCTGCGCAGCCTGAAAGGCTTGGCACGCTTTTTCCTATAGCAGGGGCGATCCTGCATTGCGCACCACGTGACTGGGTGTGGTCACACTGATTTCCTCTTTCCTGACCGTGCGGTTTACCGGAGACAGGCGGTTTCTCTGGCCTGGGTCATAGGAGGTGGTGAGTGCCCCAGCCATTGGGGGTATAAAGGTACCGTTTTATTTTATTTCTCAATAGTCTGCTTTATAAGCGCAAGCTATGGAGGATTCTGATGCGTTACCTAAGTCTAATACCTGTCTATATTGTAAGGAGGCCACGGTGTACCTGTCTGCTCAATTATATTCCACATGCCTTGATAATGTAATCATGTCAAAGAAGGTTAATATGTTTAGTACCACTGAGCTGTCCACCTCTGAGGAGTCTCCGTCCCGTAAGGTGCGCACCCTATAGTCCTCTCCCAATACACTTGCAGATTCACGTGGCACTCTTAATCCTCCATCTGGAGGGGCCCTTTTACCGCCAGACTTTACTGAGCAGTTACAAACGGCAGTGTCTGTGGCCTTTAGTGCTTTACCTTGCCCTGCTAAGCGCAAGCGAAAGGTCCAATATTGCTATCCTTCCCAGGGGTCATCTGCTAGCTTGTTGAATTTATCCGATACAAGATTGTCTGCTGATGAAGACACATCTGATACTTCAGAGGATGCTCTTTCTGGGTCGAAATCTGCTGCCTCTAAGCCTCCAGCAGCTGAGGAACCAGACTTAAAATTTAGGATTTAACATTTTACGCTTTCTGCTAAAGGAAGATTTGGCTACGTTAGACGTCCCAGAGCCTAAATTGCCTGAGGAACCTTTGATTCCTAAATTAGATAAGGTCTACGAAGACAGGGTTGTACCACAGACTTTCCCGGTTCACGTAAAGATGGCGAACATTTTTAATAATGAATGGAAAAGCCTTGGTTCTTCATTTTCCCCTTCTTCCTTTAAAAAATTATTATTCCTGGTTCCGGACTCTCAATTGGGGTTGTGGGGTTCCATCCCCAAGGTGGATGGCACTATCTCCACGCTTGCTAAGCGTACTACTATCCCACTTGAGGATAGTTCGTCGTTTAAAGAGCCCATGGATAAAAAGATAGAAACTCTCTTATGAAAGATGTTTTAACATACAGAATATTTGTTTCAATCGGCAGCGGCTGTTGCTGGAGCGGCTACCTACTGGTGCGACTCCTTATCCGAGTTGATTGAGGTGGAGGTTCCCCTCCGACGTGATCCAAGAAAGAATTAAGGCCTTAAAGGTGGCTTATTTTATTTGTGATGCAAATATGCAAATTATTCGCCTTAATGCTAAGGCTTTGGGTTTTTCTGTTCAAGCCCGTAGGGCTCTATGGCTGAAGTCCTGGTCTGCAAGTTCTTTCCCTCCCATTTAAAGGGAAAAATTCTATTTGGTCCAGGCCTGGACTCCATTATCTCCACGGTTACGGGAGGCAAAGGTGCCTTTTTACCGCAGGATAAGAACAAACCTAAAGGACAAGGGTCTAATTTCTCTTGTAAGGTGTATCCAGTCCACGGATTCATCCATTACTTGTGGGATATTCTCCTTCCCAACAGGAAGCTGCAAGAGGATCACCCACAGCAGAGCTGTCTATATAGCTCCTCCCCTAACTGCCACCCCCAGTCATTCTCTTGCAGCTCTCGACAAGGGAAGTAGCTAGAGAGATGTGGTGAATTAGTGTAGTTTATCTTCAATCAAAAGTTTATTTTTAAACGGTGCCGGCGTTGTACTGTTTTTTTTACCTCAGGCAGAAATTAGAAGAAGAATTTGCCTGAGGTTTTTGATGATCTTAGCAGGTTGTTACTAAGGTCCACTGCTGTTCTCACACATAACTGAAGAGTATGAGGAAACTTCAGCTGGGAGAACGGCCTGCAGAATTAACTGCCCTGAGGTATGTTCAGTATATTATTTTCTAGAGGATGATAAGAACTAGAAAATGCTGACAGTGCCTGATATAGTTAAGGTAAGCCTGATTGCAGTGATTTAATAAACGACTGGCATCATGCTTGCAGTAAAAAGTAATTTTCATATTACTTTCTATTATGGCTTAGTATGTAAAACGTTTGCATTTATATAAAGAACGTTTTTTACTGAGGTGATAAATCTGTGTCCTCAGTTTGTAGATACGAGGTGTATTAAGGGATTGAGTCCAAGGTATTTATTGGATATTCTTTCACCTTATACCACATAAACACCTCGTATCTACAAACTGAGGACACACTCACCAGGAGGATTATTATAGACACAAGTTTTATTCTCAATTGGGATATATATTTCACATTTTTTTCACGTTTTTACTTGTTTTTTCTTTTTTATCACTGTTATCACAGTTTGATTTTTACGGATTTTTAACATTTTTGGATTTTTTTCATTGATATTTTTCACTGATATTTGGACACTTCACATTGTTCGCAGGAATTGTTACTTCTCCAACCAGATGAACTATTAACCATTACACTGTTTCTGATTTTATTGTACCATGGATCCATGCTTTTAACATTATCTGTCATATATATGCAATTTATTTTTATGAGCATTAAATAGAGCTTCTTTTACTTATTGTGAACTTCACAGAGTTACTTTCCATTTCTATCATTTACCATAATGTTAATAACTCTTGTGACTTTGACGTAGCTATTTTTTGTTTGCTATATTTCCTTGGCCTTTATTAGGCGCTCCTAGGTCTTTTTATATAGTAACTACTCACATTTAGGGCTAGCTAGGTACTCTTTTACCCAGAAGCCAGTAGGAACATTGTTTGAATGCTGTGAGCTATAACGTTAACTTTACATTCATTGTGTTCAAGACCTCCTAGTTATGGGAGTGATCCACCCAGTTCCAAAGGAGGAACAGGGGCAAGGCTTCTATTCAAATCTGTTTGTGGTTCCCGTTTTTACTTGTTTTTTCTTTTTTATCACTGTTATCACAGTTTGATTTTTACGGATTTTTAACATTTTTGGATTTTTTTCATTGATATTTTTCACTGATATTTGGACACTTCACATTGTTCGCAGGAATTGTTACTTCTCCAACCAGATGAACTATTAACCATTACACTGTTTCTGATTTTATTGTACCATGGATCCATGCTTTTAACATTATCTGTCATATATATGCAATTTATTTTTATGAGCATTAAATAGAGCTTCTTTTACTTATTGTGAACTTCACAGAGTTACTTTCCATTTCTATCATTTACCATAATGTTAATAACTCTTGTGACTTTGACGTAGCTATTTTTTGTTTGCTATATTTCCTTGGCCTTTATTAGGCGCTCCTAGGTCTTTTTATATAGTAACTACTCACATTTAGGGCTAGCTAGGTACTCTTTTACCCAGAAGCCAGTAGGAACATTGTTTGAATGCTGTGAGCTATAACGTTAACTTTACATTCATTGTATTCAAGACCTCCTAGTTATGGGAGTGATCCACCCAGTTCCAAAGGAGGAACAGGGGCAAGGCTTCTATTCAAATCTGTTTGTGGTTCCCAAGAAAGAGGGAACCTTCAGACCAATCTTAGATCTCAAGATCCTAAACAAATTTTTCAGGGTCCCATCCTTCAAGATGGAGACTATTCGAACCATCCTACCTATGATCCAGGAGGGTCAATATATGACTACCGTGGACTTAATGGATGCTTATCTGCACATTCCGATACACAGATCATCATCGGTTTCTCAGGTTCGCCTTCCTAGACTGGCATTACCAGTTTGTGGCTCTTCCCTTTGGGTTAGCTACGGCACCAAGAATCTTTACGAAGGTTCTGGGGTCACTCCTAGCGGTCCTAAGGCCGCGGGGTATAGCAGTAGCCCCTTACCTAGACGACATTCTAATACAGGCGTCGAATTTTCAAATCGCCAGGTCCCATACAGACATTGTTCTGGCATTCCTGAGGTCGCATGGGTGGAAAGTGAATGAAGAAAAGAGTTCTCTATCCCCTCTCACAAGAGTTTCCTTCCTAGGAACTCTGATAGATTCTGTAGAAATGAAGATTTACCTGACAGAGGCCAGGTTGTCAAAACTTCTAAATTCCTGCCGAGTTCTTTATTCTACTTCTCGCCCTTCAGTGGCTCAGTGTATTGAAGTAATCGGCTTAATGGTAGCGGCAATGGACATAGTGCCGTTTGCCCGCCTACATCTCAGACCGCTGCAACTCTGCATGCTCAGTCAATGGAATGGGGATTACACAGATTTGTCCCCTCTACTAAATCTGGATCAAGAGACCAGGGATTCTCTTCTCTGGTGTTTATCTCGGGTCCATCTGTCCAAGGGTATGACCTTCCGCAGGCCAGATTGGACAATAATGACAGATGCCAGCCTTCTGGGCTGGGGTGCAGTCTGGAACTCCCTGAAAGCTCAGGGCGTGTGGACTCAGGAGGAGACACTACTTCCGATAAACATTCTGGAACTAATAGCGATATTCAATGCTCTTCAGGCTTGTCCTCAGCTAGCTGCAGTCAGGTTCATCAGATTTCAGTCGGACAATATCAAGACTGTAGCCTACATCAACCATCAAGGGGGAACAAGGAGTTCCCTAGCAATGTTGGAGGTTTCAAAAATAATTCTATGGGCAGAGGTTCACTCATGCCATCTATCAGCTATCCATATCCCAGGAGTAGAGAACTGGGAGGCGGATTTTCTAAGTCGACAGACTTTTCATCCGGGGCAGTGGGAACTCCATCCGGAGGTGTTTGCACAGTTGATTCAACTTTGGGGCAAGCCAGAACTGGATCTCATGGCGTCTCGTCAGAACGCCAAGCTTCCTTGTTACGGATCCAGGTCCAGGGATCCCAAGGCAGTGCTGATAGATGCTCTAGCAGTGCCTTAGTCTTTCAACCTGGCTTATGTGTTTCCACCGTTTCCTCTGCTCCCTCGTCTGATTGCCAAGATCATGCAGGAGAGAGCGGTGATTTTGATAGCACCTGCGTGGCCACGCAGGACTTGGTATGCAGATCTGGTGGACATGTCATCCCTTCCACCATGGACTCTACCGCTGAGGCAGGACCTTCTACTTCAGGGTCCTTTCAACCATCCAAATCTAATTTCTCTGCGTCTGACTGCTTGGAGATTGAACGCTTTATTTTATCAAAACGTGGTTTCTCCGAGTCGGTCATTGATAACTTAATTCAGGCTCGAAAGCCTGTCACCAGGAACATTTATCATAAGATATGGTGTAAATATCTTCATTGGTGTGAATCCAAGGGTTACTCATGGAGTAAGGTCAGGATTCCCAGGATATTATCTTTTCTCCAAGAAGGATTGGAGAAGGGATTGTCAGCTAGTTCCTTAAAGGGACAGATTTCTGCTCTGTCTATTCTTTTGCACAAGCGTCTGGCGGATGTTCCAGACGTTCAGGCGTTTTGTTAGAATCAAGCCTGTGTTTAAACCTGTTGCTCCGCCATGGAGTTTAAATTTAGTTCTTAAAGTTCTTCAAGGGGTTCCGTTTGAACCTCTGCATTCCATAGATATCAATTTTTTATCTTGGAAACTTCTGTTTCTGGTAGCTATCTCTTCGGCTCGAAGAGTTTCAGAATTATCTGCCTTGCAGTGTGATTCCCCTTATCTGATCTTCCATGCAGATAAGGTAGTTTTGCGTACCAAACCTGGGTTTCTTCCTAAGGTGGTATCTAATAAGAATATCAATCAGGAGATTGTTGTTCCGTCACTGTATCCTAATCCTTCTTCAAAGAAGGAACGTCTTCTTTTACACAATCTTGACGTGGTTCGTGCTTTAAAGTTTTATTTACAAGCTACTAAAGATTTTCGTCAAACATCTGCATTGTTTGTTGTCTACTCTGGACAGAGGAAAGGCCAAAAGGCTTCAGCAACTTCTCTTTCTTTTTGGTTAAGAAGTATAATCCGCTTAGCTTATGAGACTGCTGGCCAGCAGCCTCCTGAAAGAATTACAGTTCATTCTACTAGAGCGGTGGCTTCTACATGGGCTTTTAAAAATGAGGCTTCTGTTGAACAGATTTGTAAGGTGGCGACTTGGTCTTCGCTTCATACTTTTTCTAAATTCTACAAATTTGATACTTTTGCTTCTTCAGAGGCTATTTTTGGGAGAAAGGTCTTACAGGCAGTGGTGCCTTCCGTTTAAGCGCCTGCCTTGTCCCTCCCTTCATCCGTGTCCTATAGCTTTGGTATTGGTATCCCACAAATGGATGAATCTGTGGACTGGATACACCTTACAAGAGAAAACAAAATTTATGCTTACCTGATAAATTTATTTCTCTTGTGGTGTATCCAGTCCACGGCCCGCCCTGTCATTTTAAGGCAGGTGTTTTTTATTTTTAAACTACAGTCACCACTGCACCCTATAGTTTCTCCTTTCTCTTGCTTGTCTTCGGTCGAATGACTGGAGGTGGCAGTTACGGGAGGAGCTATATAGACAGCTCTGCTGTGGGTAATCCTCTTGCAGCTTCCTGTTGGGAAGGAGAATATCCCACAAGTAATGGATGAATCTGTGGACTGGATACACCACAAGAGAAATAAATTTATCAGGTAATCATAAATTTAGTTTTTTTAGTGGGATTTTTTTTACCAGTCCATTGCTTATTAACATTTTGGGTGGAATCTGGGGCCATTTCATATGCCATTTTTCATTCGTTTTACATATTAATAGATCCTATTGTTGATCTATCAATTTTAAGCAGATTAAAAAAAAAAAAATAGTATCAATTTTAGTCTTTTTTCGTCCTTTTGTCATTCTTAATATTAGTTAGAATTTATTGTATTTCTATTTAACGGTCTGGGTTCTGACTTTTTCATACTTTCTACGAGTTAGTCAGATAACCCAGACGTTAGAGCAAGGAAGTGGTAAAGTTAGGTGTTGGAAAAGAAGATTCTTCAAGCAAGATTTTATTATTTCTCCAACATTGGTGTGTCCGGTCCACGGCGTCATCCATTACTTGTGGGAAATGTTCTCCCCCACAGGGAAAGGCAAGGAGAGCACACAGCAAGAGCTGTCCATATAGCTCCCCCTCTGGCTCCGCCCCCCAGTCATTCTCCTTGCCGCTCTGAACAAGTAGCATCTACCACGGGGATGGCGAGGAGTTTGTGGTGTTAGTTGTAGTTTTTTATTCTTCTATCAAGAGTTTGTTATTTTAAAATAGTGCTGGCTTGTACTATTTACTCTATAACAGAAAAGTGATGAAGATTTCTGTTTAAGAGGGCTATGATTTTAGCACAAGTAACTAAAATCCATTACTGTTACCACGCAGGACTGTTGAAACAAGAGAACTTCAGTTGGGGGTAACAGTTTGCAGACTCATCTGCTTCAGGTATGACTAGTCTCCTTCTAACAACACAGGCTAATGCTAGATGACAGTCATTTTTCACCTCAGGGGAAACGGTAAGCCATTTTTCTTTCACCTCAGCAAAAAAGATAACAGGCTTCTCCTTTTTGTTTTTTATGCTGGTAGACACTTTTAGGGGCTAAATCGATTGGTTTTTATTACAATATTATACCATTTGAAATATTTTATAAGCTCACATACACTTGGGAACGTTTTTTATTGATCTGGCTTGTTTTAGACACCTAAATCTAGTCAGGAAGGCCCCTTCACTCTAGTGTGCTGAGGGAGGAAGCCTCATTTTGGCACTTCAGCTGTGCAGTTGAATTTCAAGGCAGTGCATGCAGATTCATGTGAGAGGGTCCTGTGGTTCAGAAAGTGACTCCAAAAGGCTTTTTTTCTGTGAATGGTGACCCCTAAGGAAGGTAAAAAACTGCAGCAAGGCTGTAGCTGGGATTGTGGTGTGTAAAAACGGTTAAATCCAACAATTAGCTCCGGTTTGCTTGTTTTAAGAGCTAGAGTCTCCATATTTGCTGTGCAATACTTTCTAAGCATTAAGACACTGGGGTCCAAATTTCAGAAAAATCGGATATTGCCTTCATAGTTTTTTGAACATTCAGAAATAAATGTGTCATTTTATTATTTAAAGAGACAGTAACGTTTTTGTTTAAAATCGTTTTTATTGCATTGTTTGCCTGCCTAAATCTGTTTAACATGTCTGTTCCATCAGATATCAAAAATGAAGAAGTGGAGTCCCAGGTGAATATAGTAAAAACAGTCCTTTATTATAAACGTTTAAAACGGAAATTCTTGTGAGACGCAGCTCACTCGGTCCCAACAACAGCCTTGGAGGGGAGTAGAAAGAGCGTAGCACCAGTGGCTTACATGTTTCGGCTAAATGCCGTAATCATAGCCTAAGGTGCTATGTCTCTAAGGTAGTTAAGACAGGTAGAGAACAATCTGATTGGCTAAAACACTGAAAGTGTAATTAAAAGAAACGCCCAATCTAGCACATCCTGATTGTACAATTAAATTAACCCTATGTATGTCTTACCTATATGATTTACAAAATACAAAGTATATGACAGCAAGTATACATTAGGAATATAAACGAGATGGAAAATGACACAATAGCAACTAGGAGAATGGCACATTGATGAAATATGGATAGAGACAAATGTGGTTCCCCCTTCGAGTGTTTGTGATAATTGCGCCATAGCGGTCCAAACAAAATCAGGACAGCTCTGTTATTTTTCATAATGTTGCCCAAGATGATTTATCTAATGAAGGTAGTGGGGATAGCTCTACATCCTCTCCTTCTGTGTCTACACCAGCTTTGCCCGCGCAGGCGACACCTAGCGCGCCAGTGCTTATTTCTATGCAACAATTATCAGCAGTAGTGGATAATTCTATAGCAAATCTTTTATCCAAACTGCCAGTTTTTCAGAGAAAGCGTGATTGTTCAGTTTTAAATACAGATAAAAAGGATGAACAATCAGACGCTGACGATGCCTTATCTATTTTACCCTCACATCAATCGAAATTGGCTGTGAGTAAAGGGCTGTCTGAGGGTGAAATTTCAGACTCAGGAAAAATTTCTCAACAGGCAGAACCTGATCTAGTGGCATTTAAGTTTAAGCTAGAACATCTCCGCGCTTTGCTTAAGGAGGTATTAGCTACTCTGGATGACTGTGATTCCATGGTAGTACCAGAGAAGTTGTGCAAATTGGACAAATTTTTAGAGGTCTCAGTGCACAACGACGCTTTTCCAATACCTAAGAGGGTAGCGAACATAGTGGAAAATGAGTGGGAGAAGCCAGGTGTACCCTTTGCCCCACCTCCTATATTTAAGAAAATGTTTCCCATAGTAGACCCTAGAAGGGACGCATGGCAAACGGTCCCGAAGGTTGAGGGAGCTGTTTCAACACTAGCGAAGCGCACAACTATTCCTATAGAGGACAGCTGCGCTTTCAAAGATCCTATGGATAAAAAATTGGAAGGATTGCTTAAAAAGATTTTTGTTCAGCAAGGGTTCATCCTTCAACCAGCTACGTGTGTTATTACTGTCACTTCAGCGGCGTCCTTTTGGTTCAAAGAACTAGAAAGGTCGCTCCAGAAAGAGACTTCCTATGAAGAAGTCATGGACAGAATTCACGCATTAAAGTTAGCTAATTCCTTTATATTGGATGCCGCCTTTCAAATAACGAAATTGGCGGCGAAAAACTCAGGTTTTGCTATAGTAGCGCGGAGGGCGCTTTGGCTAAAATCCTGGTCGGCAGACGTGTCGTCCAAGACTAAGTTACTGAATATTCCTTTCAAGGGTAAGACCCTTTTTGGGCCGGAATTGAAGGAAATTATTTCAGACATCACTGGGGGTAAGGGCCATGCCCTCCCACAGGATAGGCCTTTTAAGGCTAAGAACAAGTCTAATTTTCGTTCCTTTCGCAATTTCAGGAACGGACCGGCTAATAACTCCACTGCTGCTAGACAAGAAGGTTACGCGGCCCAGCCCAAACCCGCTTGAAAGCCCATGCAAGGCTGGAACAAGGGTAAACAAACCAAGAAACCTGCTGCTGCTACCAAGACAGCATGAAGGGGTAGCCCCCGATCCAGGACCGGATCTGGTAGGGGGCAGACTCTCTCTCTTCGCTCAGGCTTGGGCAAGAGATGTTCTGGATCCCTAGGCACTAGAGATAGTTTCCAAGGGATACCTGTTAGAATTCAAGGGACTTCCTCCAAAGGGAAGGTTCCACCTGTCTCGCTTATCTTCAGACCAGATAAAGAAACAGGCATTCTTACATTGTGTAAGAGACCTATCAAAGATGGGAGTAATAAACCCAGTCCCCTCCGGGGAACAAGGTCTAGGGTTTTACTCAAACCTGTTTGTGGTTCCCAAAAAAGAGGGAACTTTGAGGCCAATTCTGGATTTAAAGATATTAAACAAGTTCCTCAGAGTTCCATCCTTCAAGATGGAAACCATTCGGACAATCTTACCAACAATCCAGCAGGGTCAATTTTTGACTACCGTGGATCTGAAGGATGCGTATCTGCATATCCCAATCCATAAATCTCATCATCAGTTCCTGAGGTTCGCCTTTCTGGACAAACATTACCAGTTTGTGGCTCTTCCATTCGGTTTAGCCACCGCTCCCAGAATCTTCACAAAGGTGCTAGGGTCCCTTCTAGCGGTCCTAAGACCGAGGGGCATCGCTGTAGCACCTTATCTAGACGACATCCTAATTCAAGCGTCTTCTCTTTCCAAAGCGAGGGCTCATACAGACATTGTGTTGGCTTTTCTCAGATCTCACGGGTGGAAAGTGAACATAGAAAAAAGTTCACTGTCACTGTCCACAAGGGTTCCTTTTCTGGGAACAATAATAGATTCTGTGGAAATTAAGATCTTTCTCACAGACGTCAGAAAGACAAAGCTTCTAAAAGCTTGTCGAGTTCTTCACTCTATTCCTCAACCCTCCATAGCTCAATGCATGGAAGTAATAGGACTAATGGTCGCAGCAATGGATGTGGTTCCTTTTGCTCGAATTCATCTAAGACCATTACAGCTGTGCATGCTCAATCAGTGGAATGGGGACTATACAGACTTGTCTCCCCAAATTCAAGTAGACCAGGTAACCAGGGACTCGCTTCTCTGGTGGTTGACCCAGGATCACCTGTCTCAGGGAATGAGTTTCCGCAGACCGGAGTGGGTCATCGTCACGACCGACGCCAGCCTCTTGGGGTGGGGCGCGGTCTGGGACTCTCTGAAAGCTCAGGGCCTATGGTCGCGGGAAGAGTTGCTTCTCCCGATAAACATTTTGGAACTAAGAGCTATATTCAATGCGCTCCTGGCTTGGCCTCAGCTAGCGGAAGCCAGGTTCATAAGATTTCAGTCGGACAACATAACGACTGTTGTGTACATCAATCATCAGGGGGGAACAAAGAGTTCCCTAGCGATGAAGGGAGTAACCAAGATAATCCAATGGGCAGAGAATCACTCCTGCCATCTATCTGCTATTCACATCCCAGGAGTAGACAACTGGGAGGCGGACTATTTGAATCGTCAGACTTTCCATCCGGGGGAGTGGGAACTCCATCCGGAGGTCTTTGCTCAGTTAACCCAATTATGGGGCATTCCAGACATGGATCTAATGGCGTCCCGTCAGAACTTCAAGGTTCCTTGCTACGGGTCCAGATCCAGGGATCCCAAGGCGACTCTAGTGGATGCATTAGTGGCGCCTTGGTCGTTCAACCTAGCATATGTGTTTCCACCGTTTCCTCTCCTCCCCAGGCTCATAGCCAGGATCAAACAGGAGAAGGCCTCTGTGATTCTGATAGCTCCTGTGTGGCCACGCAGGACTTGGTATGCAGACCTGGTGAATATGTCATCGGCTCCACCATGGAAGCTGCCTTTGAGACAGGACCTTCTAGTACAAGGTCCATTCGAACATCCCAATCTAGTTTCTCTGCAGCTGACTGCTTGGAAATTGAACGCTTGATTTTATCCAAGCGTGGGTTTTCAAATTCTGTGATTGATACTCTGGTCCAAGCCAGAAAACCTGTGACTAGAAGGATTTACCATAAAATATGGAAAAAATATATCTGTTGGTGTGAATCCAAAGGATTCTCTTGGAGTAAGATTAAAATTCCAAAGATTCTCTCCTTTCTCCAAGAAGGTTTGGATAAAGGATTGTCAGCTAGTTCTCCAAAAGGACAGATTTCTGCATTATCCGTCTTGTTGCACAAACGACTGGCAGCTTTGCCAGATGTACAAGCTTTTGTTCGGGCTTTGGTTAGAATCAAGCCTGTTTACAGACCCATGACTCCTCCTTGGAGTCTAAATTTAGTTCTTTCAGTTCTTCAAGGGGTTCCGTTTGAACCTTTACATTCCATAGATATTAAGTTACTATCTTGGAAAGTTCTGTTTTTGGTTGCTATTTCTTCTGCTAGAAGAGTTTCTGAATTATCTGCTTTGCAGTGTGATCCACCCTATCTGGTGTTCCATTCAGATAAGGTTGTTTTGCATACTAAGCCTGGTTTTCTTCCAAAAGTTGTTTCCAACGAGAACATCAACCAGGAAATAGTTGTTCCTTCTTTGTGTCCGAATCCAGTTTCAAAGAAGGAACGTTTATTACTCAATTTAGATGTTGTTCGTGCTTTAAAGTTCTATTTAGAAGCAACAAAAGATTTTAGACAAACCTCATCCTTGTTTGTCGTTTACTCTGGTAAGAGGAGAGGTCAAAAAGCTACTGCTACCTCTCTCTCTTTCTGGCTGAAAAGCATTATCCGCTTGGCTTATGAGACTGCCGGACGGCAGCCTCCTGACCGTATCACAGCTCACTCTACTAGGGCTGTGGCTTCCACATGGGCCTATAAGAACGAGGCTTCTGTTGACCAGATATGTAAGGCAGCGACTTGGTCTTCTCTGCACACTTTTGCCAAATTCTACAAATTTGATATTTTTGCTTCTTCAGAGGCTATTTTTGGGAGAAAGGTTTTGCAAGCCGTGGTGCCTTCTGTTTAGGTAACCTGATTTGCTCCCTCCCTTCATCCGTGTCCTAAAGCTTTGGTATTGGTTCCCACAAGTAATGGATGACGCCGTGGACCGGACACACCAATGTTGGAGAAAACAGAATTTATGCTTACCTGATAAATTACTTTCTCCAACGGTGTGTCCGGTCCACGGCCCGCCCTGGGTTTTTGTAATCAGGTTGAAAATTTTTTTCTTTATACACTACAGTCACCACGGCACCCTATAGTTTCTCCTTTTTCTCCTAACCGTCGGTCGAATGACTGGGGGGCGGAGCCAGAGGGGGAGCTATATGGACAGCTCTTGCTGTGTGCTCTCCTTGCCTTTCCCTGTGGGGGAGAACATTTCCCACAAGTAATGGATGACGCCGTGGACCGGACACACCGTTGGAGAAAGTAATTTATCAGGTAAGCATAAATTCTGTTTTTTCAGCAGTGCAATATTGTTCTGCTTTGTCCTAGGGTGTAGCCGTAGTCCATATCAGTCTCTTCAGTAGAGCAGTGGTGGCTTTCAAGCATTGGGAACTTGTGGGGTACAATCCTCACTGCGCCTCCCATGTATTAATTCTGCCCTATCTGTGCAAGCCTGAGTAAGATTATTCGGTCTTTGTTTTTATCCACAGGTCCATGTGAGGGAACTGACCTCTCAAACCTAGTGAGCTGCCGTGCTGCCTGGCAGAAGTCTTAAGGTAAGTGCTAACTTTATTTTTTTTCTGGGACTGTGGGTAAAAAGTTCTGAAATTATTTATCTTTTTCTCATTTTTTTACATCACAGAAACCTGCCATTTTAACAGGGGTGTGTAGACTTTCTATATCCAGTGTGTATGTATATATAAATAAAAATAAATACCCACATAGTAAATCGTCATAGAACAAGCCAACAAGTTATTGAGCTGGTGTTTGTTCCTGAGCTTGCGCTTCTCTTGTATGTATGCATGTATGTATATGTGTGTGTGTATATATATATTATGCTATCCAAAGCACAAATTGCATTAATTAGTAAAGAAGAAAAAAAGAAAATCTGTATCCCTGATATTTATATGGCATCTCTGTCGACCCCATCTATGTATGAGATGCTTCTCTTTCATCCTATTAGTGTATTTGTGTTCCTTGTGTGCATTATTGTCACCTCGGCTGGGTGTTTTTATTTATTTTCCCTTTTCACCACACACTTGTATTTTATAAATTATGGCTTTAGGAATAAGCAGTGTCATATTGCTAAGTCATCCAGTAGAATTGTTTTGACCTTACTACACCTTTATCTCTTGAGTTATGAATAACATATACATATCCTGAAAAGCAATACATTTAGTGCTAAAGTTACAAACAAGCAACATGGATAATGCATATGTGTATGACTTAGTTAATTCATTTTTCATTTGAAATAATGTGATTTGATATAAATTTGTCACTCCATGGGTAAACATCAATATTAGGAGCCACAGAGACTATGCAGATGCTGATTACACATTTTAGGAGTAAAAAAAGGGTGGTATTATGCAAAATATGTAGCAAAATAAACAAAATGCTGGAAGACAAAGTCTATCAATCCCATCCTTGCTACCGGGATTTTTTAAGCACGGAATTATGAGGCCAACACTGCACTATACATGAGTTTTTATTTGCTGACATTGTGTTTTATTGTTTGTGATATATTATTTTTACATTTGCAGATTATTTACGCTTCTGTATTTTTGTTCTCTTTCATTTAGAATTCAACACCCACATCAAGCTACCCTTCCGGTTGGGCGCCCTCGTTGCCTCAGATTCATGGGACTGTGCCGGCTGCAATCCCACAGTCGCTTGTGCACCCTAACTTTGCATCTTCAGGAATGCCAGCCTATTCTGTGTCACACGCATGCCAGTATAATGCTCTGGGTGGGACTGGATACCCTGTACAGTGGGCTGCACAGCCAGGAGTTCTCCCCACACAACACATGGCAGCATATCAGCCTGGGATAGGAGTACAAGCGTTTCCTAATTCTGCAGCTCATAAAGGAACTACAATCCCATCATCGCCCAAATGAGATTTTGTACTGACTCAGCTAGTTCTGCACACTTGTGTCACTGTCTCTGCCTCATTGAGGTGCTCTTGTGACGCACATGTGTGTGATTTCCACTTTTCCCTATTAGGGGAAGACATTTTTCTTTGTTGTGTTGAAACTATGTGTGGATTGGGTTATGTTTCCCTCTGGTTGCTACACCTGTTCACTATATATATATATATAGTTCACTTGGTTTTTTTTCCGTTTTTTTTTTTATTTTATTTTTTAAATTACATCTTTGTAAGGGTAATTCCATGTGCCATAAAGGCCTGAGAATGTGCCCCCTCAGTACAAACATTCAAACCAGGCACCGACTTGGTGTTCGATAACAGATAACGTTTTTACTCGCTCTGCCTGAGAGAGGTCGAACAGCACAAGCAGATAGTGTTCCCTAGCAAAGGTCACACTTACATATTCTTGTTAAATCACTTCCCCATCTTACAAGAGGATTCAACTGTGGCCTTTTTTCCTTGACTCTCCCCTTACTTATTCCTCGTGGAAACTGCAGCATCCTCCAAAAAAAAAAAAATATTTATTTAAATTATTTTTACCATTTTAGATTACTAAAATGGTATTTTTTTAATTATTTGGTGGTAATCACTCAGTGCTGTCATTCAATTTAACATTTTACTAGCGGGGAGTGTGCTGTTGGAACTTTATTTCCCTTTAATTACGTTATGAGGTGATTTAATTTTATAGTTATGTGTGTGTAAATATGTGTGTATGTATATGTATATATATATATGTGTGTGTATATATATATATATATATATATATATATATGTGTATATATATATATATATATATATATATATATATTAGATGAGTCATCGCCACAAGTTTACAATACTGATACCTGTTTTTGAGATTGTGCCCTTTACTAATAAATTGCCCATGTCTTTTCAAAATATTAGACAAAAGATGGATAAACATTTGTGGCATTTGAATGGTAAAACTGATGTCTCTAGACTTCTGTTTTACCATTTAAAGCAACAGTCTACACCTCTCACATACCTACATGTACCGATTGGTTCATCACAGACAAGATTCATGCATCCTGTTCCAGATATTAAAGCGTAAATAATTTCCATTGCACATTCACTAACCAACGTGAGCGAGCTTCACAACCTATGTGCGAATCTTGTAATTGGCTAGAGCGAAACATAACAAAATGAGCACACAAGGTATGGGGGGGAGTTTGGTGGCCATTTCAAAATGGCAAAAAACAGAAAAGTTTTAAAATTGTATGGAAATTGTCTATGCTTTAATATGTGGAACAGGATGCAGGATCCTTGTCTGGGGTACATGTAAGTATGTGAGCGGTGTAGACTGTCCCTTTAAATGATTCTATAGAACAGACTTAGCCTTTAAATATAGAATGTTATGTTCAAATTTAATTGGAAAAGAAAGTTCAATGCTTTTATCACAGTACTAATGGATCTTCATACAAGCGTAAGAAGGTATCAAAACAATATTGCGGTTCCACCTATATACATACATAAGCACACACCCCTTTTTTTGTTTCAGACATTATTGTATAATACTATTTAGTTTGGATGTTAGGCGTACCCATATGATTTTAGTTTCCGCTCCACTTCCAGACGTGTTATCCCCAAATGTTTTCTAACAAGGGGCCTTCTAGCTTCTGTCTTTCGCACAACTGCTGCTTCTTGAGTTGCCTGCAGACTCTTGCTGTGCCTTGGGAATACTTTACATTCTGCCGTAATGAATCTGATCATCAGTACTTGTATTTAGGTGTGCCTGCACCACAGTGTTACAACCGAGCGATTTTGTGGTGTCTAGCTTGCTGTAGATACAATTTATACTTGAATATTATTTTGAGTATTTTTTATCCTATGAATGAGGACTTTGTGTGTACACAGGATTATCTTCCCAAAATGTAAATAACCTATTTGATTAACATTGTGAAACCTACATTTAATGCCCAACTCTGCAGACCTGCTCCCCCAAGAAATAACTAGGCATATATATATATATATTTTCTTTTCTTTTTTTTAAATGACAGAATTATGTTATTCTGCAGAATAAAATAAGTTTTAGGCTATTGAAGATATTAATATACACCTTAAATTTGGTACACATTAAGTTGTTTCCGTTAGTCTTGGGAAATAATTTCTTAAAGGTCTACAAATATGTAATATCATTCTCATTATGGGTATATAGGCTTTAAAGGCCTAATATTGTTGGATGAGAAGGGCCCAGTGGATTTTAATTTGAAGGACCAGGCTGATTACCCATGCCTGCTCAGTATACTGTACTGCTCCGCTTTATTTATGTACAATAATTTATAATCCCTTAAATCTGAAGTTGCTCTGTGTATAAGCACAGTCTGATAGAATGTATCATTTCAATATTTTGGCTTAAGTGGCTATTTTTATTTTTATTTAATGTATGATTGTTTTGTTTTTCTTTTGTTTTAAATCTACCTCGTTTTGTAGTGAACATCTGGACAGAGGAATCGCATGCTGATGTGATTGCCCATCAGAGAGGCTCTTCCCATATCCTTTGCCTTCCTCTCTGTTCTCCCTCTGCCTGGAAAACCAGGATTTTTTATAGCCTGTTTTTATTTCTTGCTACCACCATTTATCTCTTTAGTGGCCTTTGTAATACAGATGTAATGGCTTTAACTGCACCAGCAGAGAATATCTTAATTGTACAGCAGGAAGACATTGTTGTAGGAGCACTTTTTTATTTATTTATTAAATTGTAATGAACGGAGTGGTTAACAATTGGATTTGCTATGTGTTGTGCTTTCTCTGTCAGGCACAAGGTTAAATTGTGGCTACAGCAAAATAATGTATAGGGATATTCTAGGTATAAGTTTGTAATTTAAACAAAATTTTCCAATTGTAAAAAAAAAAGGCTAGTTTCGGAATTGATAAAGTGCAAAAGCAGCCTGAAGTATATTTGACAACTAAAATACATATATATATATATATATATATATATATATATATATACACACACAGTATCTCACAAAAATGAGTACACCCCTCACATTTTTGTAAATATTTTATTATATCTTTTCATGTGACAACACTGAAGAAATGACACTTTGCTACAATGTAAAGTAGTGAGTGTATAGCCTGTATAACAGTGTCAATTTGCTGTCCCCTCAAAATAACTCAACACACAGCCATTAATGTTTAAACCATTGGCAACCAAAGCGAGTACACCCCTAAGTGGAAATGTCCAAAATGGCCCCAAAGTGTCAATATTTTGTGTGGCCACCATTATTTTATAGTACTGCCTTAACCCTCTTGGGCATGGAGTTCACCAGAGCTTCACAGGTTGCCACTGGAGTCCTCTTCCATTCCTCCATGATGACATCACAGAGTTGGTGGATGTTAGAGACCTTGCGCTCCCCCACCTTCCGTTTGAGGATGCCCCACAGATGCTCAATAGGTTTAAGGTCTGAAGACATGCTTAGCCAGTCCATCACCTTTACCCTCAGCTTCTTTAGCAATGCAGTGGTCGTCTCGGAGGTGTGTTTTTGGTCATTATCATGTTGGAATACTGCCCTGCAGCCCAGACTCCAAAGGGAGGGGATCGTGCTCTGCTTCAGTATGTCACAGTACATGTTGGCATTCATGGTTCCCTCAATGAACTGTAGCTCTCCAGTGCCAGCAGCACTTATGCAGGCCCAGACCATGACATTCCCACCACCATGCTTGACTGTAGGCAAGACACACTTGTCTTTGTACTCTTTACCTGGTTGCCGCTAAACACCATCTGAACCAAATAATTTTATCTTGGTCTAATCGGACCACAGGAAATGGTTCCAGTAATCCATGTCCTTAGTCTGCATGTCTTCAGCAAACTGTTTATGGACTTTCTTGTGCATCATCTTTAGAAGAGGATTCCTTCTGGGACAACAGCCATGCAGACCGATTTGATGCAGTGTGCGGCGTATAGTCTGAGCACTGACAGGCTGACCCCCATCCCTTCAACTTGGCAGCACTGGCAGCACTCATACATCTATTTCCCAAAGACAACCTCTGGATATGACGCTGAGCATGTGCACTCAACTTCTTTGGTCGACTATGGCCTGTTCTGAGTGGAACCTGTCTTTCTTGTGAATCCGCTGTATGGTCTTGTCCACCGTGCTGCAGCTCAGTTTCAGGGTCTTGGCAATCTTCTTATAGCCTAGGTCATGTTTATGTAGAGCAACAATTCTTTTTTCAGATCCTTAGAGAGTTATTTGCCATGAGGTGCCATGTTGAACTTCCAGTGACCAGTATGAGAGTGTGAGAGCGATAACACCAAATTTAACACACCTGCTCCCCATTTACCCCTGAGACCTTGTAACACTAACAAGTCACATGACACCGGGAAAGGAAATTGGCTAATTGGGCTCAATTTGGACATTTCCACTTGGGGTGTACTCACTTTTGTTGCCAACGGTTTAGACATTAATGGCTGTGTGTTGTTATTTTGAGGGGACAGCAAATTTACACTGTTATACAGGCTGTACACTCACTACTTTACATTGTAGCAAAGTGTAATTTCTTCAGTGTGGTCACATGAAAAGATATAATAAAATATTTATAAAAATGTGAGGGGTGAACTCACTTTTGTGAGATACTGTGTGTATGTATATGTGTATATATATATATATATCGTGAGTTCTTAAGACTATAATGTCCCTTTCACAGCTTGACAGTGTTTTGCAGCTGGGCACGTATTATTGGGGACAACTTTCAGATAGCTAGTCGGTAGCTTTGCAGCAATAGCTATTGGTTTGCTCTTTATAACAAGAAAATAAATAGTACAGAGAGCCAGAAACTTTATATAAGCAAACTAATGTTCTCTTAGTAAAATTATGTATTGTGCCATCTCCTGTGAAACTGGCTACTGTACTTTCTGAACCGGGAACTTTCAAGATTGACACATCTGCTTTTTGTAAGGCATTTAAGCTCTTTGTATTGTAGTGTTTGGACCTTCGTTGTTATTTCTGTGGCTTTTTTGTGATGGTGAGCCTGAAGCGTATTCACAAAGACTACGCTACACGTACTTGCACCTTGGATAGCTGTGAATATTTTGTGGTGCTTATGGTGTGTGAAGTACTTTGGTGACTTAAACCGTTAGCACCTTATAAACTAAACGTTAGATTTTTAAGACGCTGCAAAACAATGTCTTCTAGGGAGACCTACTCAAACATGTTATTGACTATAGCACTTTTTTGCCCACCTTTTTATCTTTCTACTTTTTTTATCTGATGCAGGGCAACTGCAGCTAATATTTATCTGGGTGGTGATGCCCTGTAGGTATAACTTTTGTTAATGAGGTTTCCATTTTAGTGCTGGAAGCCACCTTATTATTTAGGGTCTGTAGAGTGAGGAATGTGATATGAAGGAAACAGGAGTAATAACAATGTAATGTAATGTTGAACAAATAGATAAGCAAACACAAAATGGCAGAGAAATGTCTCCCTTATCACTTTTGGCATATAAGATAAACTGGTTGCCACTGGAGTCCTCTTCCATTCTCAAGTAAAGGAGACACAATAGTGTAAATTAGATAAATTACTAGACCCTGATCTGATAAACTGTACTAATCCAGTACGTAATCTAAACTGTAACTGCAGGAAACCCTTGACATGTTGTGCATCTAACAATCTGCCACATTTATAAGTTTTAGGTCAGCCTTTGAGAACGTTTGACTGGATGAAAACACGTTATGACTGATGGAATATTGAGCATTTGTTCCATTAAAATCTTGAGAATCTTTGATAGAAGCAGATAGTCAGTCATTTTAATTACCCCCTGTCTTGACAACTTCAAAATGGAGAGGCAGTGGGAACAGCAGAGTATTGAGATTGCCCACTTACGTGCCATTTTCTTTTTAGGTTATCCTGTAAGTGCAATTACATTATCTTAATAAAACCTCTTGTAAAAAGATTTACACTATAATGCATTTCCTAGGTTTTGGGATCTCTATAGGAATTTTAGAGTGCTGCAGACTTTGTGTATCCATTATTTTTGGAAGTTTATTTTATGTATGAAGAAAAGAGGAATTTTGTGCCATTTCAAATACTGCAAGATGTCCCTCGAATATTTGGTTTTGACATTCATTTGGGGGGGTTATTTTACAATTACGCTTTTCTCCTAAATAAATATGCAGTGTTGAAGTATGTTTTAGTTGTTATATATCACAGTTAAGTGATCCAAGATCTGAAACTTGTTTAGGGTTTTATTTACCTTTTTTTTTTTAATCTTTACTGTGACTCTGTAGCATGCACATAAAAAATGTGCTATTAATAGTTGTGCTAACACCACTTGTATTGTTTTTTGTTTGTTTTTTAAGGATTTTCTTAGTTTAGTAGTCTGTTTCAGTAACGTCAATTACTGTCGAGCTTGGTGTAATGTGAGAGCTGGAGATGTGGTCTTTGAGAGCTCGGGCTTTGAACGATATCTTTGTTTGCAGCTGTGTGCGCCCCAGGTTGGCTAGTGAATAAGTTATCTTGCTGGCTGCATACTCCAATTGAGCTAATGAACAGTGATTGTATTGGCTTACAGCTGTATGCTCCAGTTTGGCTTGTGAACAAGCAATTCTATTAGCCGATGCATGTTCCATTTAAGCTAGTGGACTAGTGATATCATCTTAGTTGGCAGCTTGCATACTTCGGTATAGCTATTGACCAGTGACTGTGTCAGGATTTGCAGCTGCATGTTTCAGTTTAGCTTGTGAATGAGCAATCATATCATGGTGGGGGCAGCTGTGTGCTAAAGCTTAACTAGTTAGCAAGTGATTATATGTTGGTTGGCAGCTGAATGACCCAGTTTAGGTTGTGAGCAAACAATTCAGCAAGTGAATGTGTGATTGTATCTTTTTTTCACAGCTGTATACTCCAGTTTCGCAAGTGAGTGTGGGATTATAACTTGGCTGGCGGCTGCATGCTCCAGTTTTGGTAGTAAACGAGGGATTCCAGTTTGGAATAGGTGCTGAATCAAAGACCTTGCCGTCTCTTCATAGTAAATAAATAATTTATCAGCATTCTCTCCCGTGGTTGCATTCGGGAAGAATTTAACAAATCCTTTTGAAGCCTGGTGTTTCTTCATTTAGATTTCAAGGTGATAATTATTTCAACTGTGATTTCTTTGTTTTTATTTTGTTATTTTATTGAGAAACTGAGGATGTATTACAAAGGGAGTTTTAACATCACAGGGGTCACTTTTCTGCATTCATTATAATCCCAGTGGACAAGTAAATTTAGAATGGTGACTTTCCTGTGTTTATACTACTCGTACGAATGCCCGAAATCTTGCCATTTGAGCTAAGGTTTTTTAATTATATTGGTTCACTGCTGTTAAGCAGCAACATGGTTTCCCTATACCAGCGTAAAAAAAAAAAAAGCTTTATTTTCTTCTATACAGTATATAAACTGCCACCCGTACAAGTAAAGTATAGAAAAGGAACTACACAGAATCCAGTAACACATGGATTGTAAGTTCTCACTTGTTCTCATCTCCAAACAAATGTTGAAATTGTTGGTGTTGTGGTATTTAACTTTTGAGAAATGCTGGTTGTAAAATGGATCTTCTTGAATTTTTATGTCAAAATATACCTGCTGATCTCAGAATGATGTTACTGTACACAATTTTGTTTTGTCATCTCCAAACTGTGAATACTTTTGCTCTCAAGGGATTTGTTCAGAATGTTTTATTTTATTTTATTTTTTATTATTTTTTTTTAATTGGTCTTTTCATTCCTTTGCTGTGGAATACAAAATAGCAGCAAATATTACAACATTTGAGTGTTACGCTGGGGATACATTGCATTTCAGTTCTGTGGAAATGAAAGCTCCAGTTTGCACTCTGCCTTTTTTTTTCATTATTGTATTAAATTAATCTGAACAGATCCCGGCTTTAAATTTACCAGTGGTTTGTGTTTTATACATAATATATATATATATATTCTTATTACAAGTACTGTGTTTATTTTTGAAAGTTGGTCTTTTTTGCATATACTTAAGTTTAGAAACGCAGCATGCACTTTTTTGGGGTATTTTAGTAAACTAACATTCCATCACTGGAATTGTAATTATTGTTTAAATACAGGAGGGTCTTGTAAAGTTTGCATTAAAAAAACAAACAAAAAAAAAAAACAAAAATAGAGAATCATTAAACTATGTCATTATTAAATGTCCTCATGTTTGTTTCTCTCACACACATCTTTGCACTGTTAGTTAATTAAAAACAATAGAAATGGAACATATTAAAGGAACAGTCTAGTCAAAATTAAACTTTCATGATTAGGATAGGGCATATCATTTTAAAAACCTTTCCAATTTACTTTTATCATCAACTTTTCTTTGTTCTTTTGGTATTATTTGTTGAAAGCTAAACCTAGGTAGGCTCATATGCTAATTTCTAAGCCTTTGAAGGCTGCCTCTTATCTGAATGCATTTGACAGTTTTTCAGAGCTAGAGGGCGTTAGTTTGTGTGCCATATTGTACTTATGAGAGGGCACTGATTGGCTAAAAGGCAAGTCTGTCAAAAGAACTGAAACAAGGGGGCAGTCTGCAGAGGCTTAGATACAAGGTAATCACAGAGGTAAAAAGTGTATTAATATAACTGTGTTGGTTATGCAAAACTGGGGAAATGGTAATAAAGGGATTATCTATCTTTTTAAACAATAAACATTATGGAGTAGACTGTCCCTTTAACATTGCTATATTCTTGATTTTGTTATGCCAAGCTTCATGTTTAGTATTTACGATTGACCACTCCCTTTTTTTTTATCACCTTACAAGCATCTCATTTTACCCTTATACTCCCAGTTCTCTCCATTACATGACTAAGGTGCTCCTCCTCTCCCCTTTACACACATGAGTAAACATGCAAGAACAAGGTGAGGCTATATTTGACATCCTAAGCTGGTGAGATGGATATTCTTTACAGGTTTTTTTTTTTTTCCTGGTGTACTCTGTGTGCATGCATGTACAGGGACCTCATGCTTGCACATAGCTAACATGAATGCATGTTTTTAAAATAGCACTCTGTGGCTCCATTACACAAAAAGGTCTCTCTGGCATAGAAGGCCACTGCTTACAGTTATTGCCTTTTTTTAGTCTGTCAGAGCAGTGATAGAAGCTGCCACTTTTGAAACATTTTGTATAAATCTTCTATTAGAGAACTCCAGAAGATATTGATTGCCTTTCAGCCCACTGTAAGATTGCTGACAGTATATCATGGTCCATCTTAAAACATGAACTTTGAATAATATAACCCAAGAAGGATGTTCTTGCTCAAAGATGTATTCTCTAGCTTCACAAAACTGTTATTTCTTCTGTTAAGTGTGATCAGTCCACGGGTCACCATTACTTCTGGGATATTACTCCTCCCCAACAGGAAGTGCAAGAGGATTCACCCAGCAGAGCTGCATATAGCTCCTCCCCTCTACGTCACTCCCAGTCATTCTCTTGCACCCAACGACTAGATAGGATGTGTGAGAGGACTATGGTGATTATACTTAGTTTTATATCTTCAATCAAAAGTTTGTTATTTTAAAATAGCACCGGAGTGTGTTATTACCTCTCTGGCAGAGTTTGAAGAAGAATCTACCAGAGTTTTGCTATGATTTTAGCCGGAGTAGTTAAGATCATATTGCTGTTCTCGGCCATCTGAGGAGTGAGGTAAACTTCAGATCAGGGGACAGCGGGCAGATGAATCTGCATAGAGGTATGTAGCAGTTTTTATTTTCTGACAATGGAATTGATGAGAAAATCCTGCCATACCGATATAATGTCATGTATGTATACTTTACACTTCAGTATTCTGGGGAATGGTACTTCACTAGAATTACACTGTAAGAAATACATAAAGCTGTTTAATAACTAGAGATTATGTTTAACGTTTTTGCTGGAATGTAAAATCGTTTTCATTTGCTGAGGTACTGTGTGAATAAATGTTTGGGCACTATTTTTCCACTTGGCAGTTGCTTAATCTGTTTTTCTGACAGTTTCTGTTCTCCCTCACTGCTGTGTGTGAGGGGGAGGGGCCGTTTTTTTTTGCCGCTTTTTCTATGCATCAAATATTTCAGTCAGCAACTCATTGTATTCCCTGCATGATCCGGTTCATCTCTACAGAGCTCAGGGGTCTTCAAACTTATTTTGAGGGAGGTAATTTCTCTCAGCAGAGCTGTGAGAATTATAGTTTGACTGAGATAAAAAACGTTTATTCTGTAATTTGTTTCCTGCTTTCAGAATTTGTTATCTTTGCTAATGGGATTAAACCTTTGCTAAAGTTGTGTTGTTTACAAGGATTGAGGCTATAACTGTTTCAATTTATTAATTTTCAACTGTCATAGATCTTCTGTGCTTCTTAAAGGCACAGTACGTTTTAATATTATTCTAATTGAATTGTATTTCCAAGTTGCAAGTTTATTTGCTAGTGTGTTAAACATGTCTGATTCAGAGGATGATACCTGTGTCATTTGTTGCAATGCCAAAGTGGAGCCCAATAGAAATTTATGTACTAACTGTATTGATGCTAAAGTCAATCTGTACAAATTGAACAAATTTCACCAAACAACGAGGGGAGAGTTATGCCGACTAACTCGCCTCACGTGTCAGTACCTACATCTCCCGCTCAGAGGGAGGTGCGTGATATTGTAGCGCCGAGTACATCTGGGCGGCCATTACAAATCACATTACAGGATATGGCTACTGTTATGACTGAGGTTTTGGCTAAATTACCAGAACTAAGAGGTAAGCGTGATCACTCTGGGGTGAGAACAGAGTGCGCTGATAATATTAGGGCCATGTCAGACACTGCGTCACAGGTGGCAGAACATGAGGACGGAGAACTTCATTCTGTGGGTGACGGTTCTGATCCAAACAGACTGGATTCAGATATTTCAAATTTTAAATTTAAACTGGAAAACCTCCGTGTATTACTAGGGGAGGTGTTAGCGGCTCTGAATGATTGTAACACAGTTGCAATACCAGAGAAAATGTGTAGGTTGGATAAATATTTTGCGGTACCGACGAGTACTGAGGTTTTTCCTATACCTAAGAGACTTACTGAAATTGTTACTAAGGAGTGGGATAGACCCGGTGTGCCGTTCTCACCCCCTCCGATATTTAGAAAAATGTTTCCAATAGACGCCACCACAAGGGACTTATGGCAAACGGTCCCTAAGGTGGAGGGAGCAGTTTCTACCTTAGCTAAGCGTACCACTATCCCGGTGGAGGATAGCTGTGCTTTTTCAGATCCAATGGATAAAAAGTTAGAGGGTTACCTTAAGAAAATGTTTGTTCAACAAGGTTTTATATTGCAACCCCTTGCATGCATTGCGCCGATCACGGCTGCAGCGGCATTCTGGATTGAGTCTCTGGAAGAGAACATTGGTTCAGCTACTCTGGACGACATTACGGACAGGCTTAGAGTCCTTAAACTAGCTAATTCATTCATTTCGGAGGCCGTAGTACATCTTACTAAACTTACGGCGAAGAATTCAGGATTCGCCATTCAGGCACGCAGGGCGCTGTGGCTAAAATCCTGGTCAGCTGATGTTACTTCTAAGTCTAAATTGCTTAATATACCTTTCAAAGGGCAGACCTTATTCGGGCCCGGGTTGAAAGAGATTATCGCTGACATTACAGGAGGTAAAGGCCATGCCCTGCCTCAGGACAAAGCCAAAGCCAAGACTAGACAGTCTAATTTTCGTTCCTTTCGTAATTTCAAAGCAGGAGCAGCATCAACTTCCTCTGCACCAAAACAGGAAGGAGCTGTTGCTCGCTACAGACAAGGCTGGAAACCTAACCAGTCCTGGAACAAGGGCAAGCAGACTAGGAAACCTGCTGCTGCCCCTAAAACAGCATGAATTGAGGGCCCCCGATCCGGGATCGGATCTAGTGGGGGGCAGACTTTCTCTCTTCGCCCAGGCTTGGGCAAGAGATGTTCAGGATCCCTGGGCGCTAGAGATAATATCTCAGGGATACCTTCTGGACTTCAAATACTCTCCTCCAAGAGAGAGATTTCATCTGTCAAGATTGTCAACAATCCAGACAAAGAAAGAGGCGTTTCTACGCTGCGTACAAGAGCTCTTGTTAATGGGAGTAATCCATCCAGTTCCACGATCGGAACAGGGACAGGGGTTTTACTCAAATCTGTTTGTGGTTCCCAAAAAAGAGGGAACTTTCAGACCAATCCTGGACTTAAAGATCCTAAACAAATTCCTAAGAGTTCCATCGTTCAAGATGGAGACTATTCGGACAATTTTACCTATGATCCAAGAGGGTCAATACATGACCACTGTAGATTTAAAAGATGCTTACCTTCACATACCGATTCACAAAGATCATTATCGGTACCTAAGGTTTGCCTTCCTAGACAGGCATTACCAGTTTGTGGCTCTTCCATTCGGATTGGCTACAGCTCCAAGAATCTTCACAAAGGTTCTGGGTGCTCTTCTGGCGGTACTAAGACCGCGGGGAATCTCGGTAGCTCCATACCTAGACGACATTCTGATACAAGCTTCAAGCTTTCAAACTGCCAAGTCTCATACAGAGTTAGTGCTGGCATTTCTAAGGTCACATGGATGGAAGGTGAACGAAAAGAAAAGTTCACTCGTTCCACTCACAAGAGTTCCCTTCCTGGGGACTCTTATAGATTCTGTAGAAATGAAGATTTACCTGACAGAGGACAGGCTAACAAGACTTCAAAGTGCTTGCCGCACCCTTCATTCCATTCAACACCCGTCAGTGGCTCAATGCATGGAGGTAATCGGCTTAATGGTAGCGGCAATGGACATAGTACCCTTTGCACGCTTACACCTCAGACCACTGCAACTGTGCATGCTAAGTCAGTGGAATGGGGATTACTCAGACTTATCCCCTTCTCTGAATCTGGATCAAGAGACCAGAAATTCTCTTCTATGGTGGCTTTCTCGGCCACATCTGTCCAGGGGGATGCCATTCAGCAGACCAGACTGGACAATTGTAACAACAGACGCCAGCCTTCTAGGTTGGGGTGCCGTCTGGAATTCTCTGAAGGCTCAGGGACAATGGAGTCAGGAGGAGAGTCTCCTGCCAATAAACATTCTGGAATTGAGAGCAGTTCTCAATGCCCTCCTGGCTTGGCCCCAGTTGACAACTCGGGGGTTCATCAGGTTTCAGTCGGACAACATCACGACTGTAGCTTACATCAACCATCAGGGAGGGACAAGAAGCTCCCTAGCTATGATGGAAGTATCAAAGATAATTTGCTGGGCAGAGTCTCACTCTTGCCACCTGTCAGCAATCCACATCCCGGGAGTGGAGAACTGGGAGGCGGATTTCTTAAGTCGTCAGACTTTTCATCCGGGGGAGTGGGAACTTCATCCGGAGGTCTTTGCCCAAATACTTCGACGTTGGGGCAAACCAGAGATAGATCTCATGGCGTCTCGACAGAACGCCAAGCTTCCTCGTTACGGGTCCAGATCCAGGGATCCAGGAGCAGTCCTGATAGATGCTCTGACAGCACCTTGGGACTTCAGGATGGCTTACGTGTTTCCACCCTTCCCGTTGCTTCCTCGATTGATTGCCAGAATCAAACAAGAGAGAGCATCAGTGATTCTAATAGCACCTGCGTGGCCACGCAGGACTTGGTATGCAGACCTGGTGGACATGTCATCCTGTCCACCTTGGTCTCTACCTCTGAAACAGGACCTTCTGATACAGGGTCCCTTCAAACATCAAAATCTAACTTCTCTGAAGCTGACTGCTTGGAAATTGAACGCTTGATTTTATCAAGACGTGGATTTTCTGAGTCCGTTATTGATACCTTAATACAGGCTAGGAAACCTGTTACCAGAAAGATTTACCATAAGATATGGCGTAAATACCTATATTGGTGTGAATCCAAAGGTTACTCTTGGAGTAAGGTTAGGATTCCTAGGATATTGTCTTTTCTACAAGAAGGTTTAGAAAAGGGTTTATCTGCTAGTTCATTAAAGGGACAGATCTCAGCTCTGTCCATTCTGTTACACAAACGTCTGTCAGAAGTTCCTGACGTCCAGGCTTTTTGTCAGGCTTTGGCCAGAATTAAGCCTGTGTTTAAAACTGTTGCTCCACCATGGAGTTTAAACCTTGTTCTTAATGTTTTACAGGGCGTTCCGTTTGAACCCCTTCATTCCATTGATATAAAGTTGTTATCTTGGAAAGTTCTATTTTTAATGGCTATTTCCTCGGCTCGAAGAGTCTCTGAATTATCAGCCTTACATTGTGATTCTCCTTATTTGATTTTTCATTCGGATAAGGTAGTCCTGCGTACTAAACCTGGGTTCTTACCTAAGGTAGTTACTAACAGGAATATCAATCAAGAGATTGTTGTTCCTTCTTTATGCCCAAATCCTTCTTCAAAGAAGGAACGTCTACTGCACAACCTGGATGTAGTCCGTGCTCTAAAATTTTACTTACAGGCAACTAAGGAATTTCGACAAACGTCTTCTCTGTTTGTCATTTACTCTGGGTAGAGGAGAGGTCAAAAAGCTTCCGCTACCTCTCTTTCTTTTTGGCTTCGTAGCATAATTCGTTTAGCTTATGAGACTGCTGGACAGCAGCCTCCTGAAAGAATTACAGCTCATTCTACTAGAGCTGTGGCTTCCACTTGGGCCTTCAAGAATGAGGCCTCTGTTGAACAGATTTGCAAGGCTGCAACTTGGTCTTCGCTTCATACTTTTTCCAAATTTTACAAATTTGACACTTTTGCTTCATCGGAGGCTATTTTTGGGAGAAAGGTTCTTCAGGCAGTGGTTCCTTCTGTATAAAGAGCCTGCCTATCCCTCCCTTCATCCGTGTACTTTTGCTTTGGTATTGGTATCCCAGAAGTAATGATGACCCGTGGACTGATCACACTTAACAGAAGAAAACATAATTTATGCTTACCTGATAAATTCCTTTCTTCTGTAGTGTGATCAGTCCACGGCCCGCCCTGTTTTTAAGGCAGGTAAATATTTTTTAATTTATACTCCAGTCACCACTTCACCCTTGGCTTTTCCTTTCTCGTTGGTCCTTGGTCGAATGACTGGGAGTGACGTAGAGGGGAGGAGCTATATGCAGCTCTGCTGGGTGAATCCTCTTGCACTTCCTGTTGGGGAGGAGTAATATCCCAGAAGTAATGATGACCCGTGGACTGATCACACTACAGAAGAAAGGAATTTATCAGGTAAGCATAAATTATGTTTTCTTCGAAGATGCTAAGGGACAATTGCCTTTGGTGCTCAGTGACAGTTTTTGGAGATGACTAGAATGTCATCTAAATAAAAAATTACAAAAGTGTAAAGATCTTTAAAGATGTCATTGACAAATGAATAAAACAGCTGGGGTGTTGGACAGGACAAAAATGAATAACTAGATACTCATAATGGCCAGTTCTGATATTAAAAGATGCCTTCTATTCGTCCCCCTCCTTGATGCAAATTACTTTATAAGCTCTTATATTAAGTTTGGTGAAAATCTTGGCTACTTGTAGTCAAACAGTTCCAGGGTGAGTGGCAATGGTTAGTTATCTAACTGAATAATCTGTAACTGATACATGGACAGAGGCTACCATCCTTCTTTGAGAGACAAAAAGAAACCACCACCAGCGAGAGAGGAAGAGGGATGGATGAACCCTCTGGCAAGATTATGAATGCATTCATCCTTGGCTTTGGTTTCTGGCATAAACAAAGCTAAAGTGCATATACCTGCTCTAATTTGGGACTGCACTAAGATGATGGTTAGCGTGGCTAGATGTCCAGGATGCACTACCATCCTACCTGTGGTCAGATCTTGTAAGGAGGTAATAAGCTAGAATATAGAAGCCAGTAACAACCTCAGCAGAACAGTGGGAAGACTGAGCCCTCCATATACTGCTGTGACTGTTTAGGAGTGGGTCAAGTCTGGACATACTTAAATTCGTAGCTGCACCTGAGGGGTTTTTATGTTTTCTTTTACTTTCCAATGGCATGGAGAGTCCATGATTCAATTACTAGTGGGAATTCAACTCCTGGCCACCAGGAGGAGGCAAAGACATCACAGCAAACTCAAGTATCCCTCCCACTTCCCATACTCCCCAGTCATTCTTTACCTCCGTACAAGGAGGAAGCAAAGATTGTGCTCTGAAGAAATTGAGCTCCTTGAGTCATTTTATGGGTAGCTTCCCTTCAAGTAGGACTTGGGTAATGCTGTGTCCATGTATTCCTCTTGAGTAAGAGTTTTGGTAGCTGTTGGAGGTGGTAGGGAGGCTTCTCTGTTTTCTCTCCAGCAATCTATTCTAACCCCCATCTGGCAACCAGGGTCAGTTACTCTGCTTTCCTTATACTTCAGGTTTCCTGTCAGAAATCTGGATGGTTCTATCAGACCTGGAAGTTTGTGCCTGCCCCACAGCAGAGACTCAGAGGTAAGTGCTGTTTTTCCTTCACAGTTGAAAGGCACATGGCACCTTGAGAGTTAAAAAAACGTATTTCCTAAAAGATGGAGCCTGGGGACTTGTACAATATTCCTTTTACTAACTGGGGAATGTAAAGGGCATTTTTTTTTTATCTAAGGGCACTGCTATGCTAAGGGACTGGGGCTGTCAGGGTTAACCGTTTATTAGGGGAATTGTAAGTGAGTAGATTATTCCCTAATGCTTTATTTTTCATGTTATGGACATTATGTAAAGCCTTAAAGTAATTTGTCTATCTGACAAATGTGGAGGTGTGTTTTTAGACACGCTGTTCATTGCGTGTTTATTTTCCCTTCAGAGAAGCGTCGCGGCCGGTTTTCGCGCAATTCTCTGTGTAGACACCTCTCTTGGTGCAGTCACGTGACCGGCCGCGCGGCTCTCTGCTTCTGATCACGGAAAGACGTTGAGAAGCCTGCGACTAGTGGAGAGCTGTGAGCGGAACGGATTTATTATCTCTCTAACTTCACTCAAAAAAAAAAAAATCTGTTGGGATTTTTCCTTTACCTCAGTATGGAGGATTCAATGGGGCTCTAGTGTACAATTACGTTTATTTTGTGAGGATGCCTATATTGTCCCCCCTGCTCAATTGTGTTCCACATGTTTAACTTCCATATTGCAGACTATAGCTAAAAAGTCTGCTATTTCTAAAACAATTTATGCCCTCAGAGCCCTCTACCTCTTAGGACTATTGCCCTAGACATGCCTCAACTTTCTTCTCAGTCCCCGTCCCTAGTAATCAGCAGTGCCCTGTGGCTCAGCTCGTTCTCTTTCTGGGGGTGTATTTCTTTCATGTAATTGGCAAGAGTCAATGAGCTAGCGACGTATGGGATATACAATCCTACCAGGAGGGGAAAAGTTTCCCAAACCTCAAAATGCCTATAAATACACCCCTCACCACACCCACAATTCAGTTTTACAAACGTAGCCTCCTATGGAGGTGGTGAAGTAAGTTTGTGCTAAGATTTCAACGTTGATATGCGCTTATCAGCATTTTTTAAGCCAGATTCCTCTCAGAGTACAGTGAATGTCAGAGGGATGTGAAGGGAGTATCACCTACTGAATGCAATGGTTTTCCTCATGGGGATCTATTTCAAAGGTTCTCTGTTATCGGTCGTAGAGATTCATCTCCTACCTCCATTTTCAGATCGACGATATACTCTCATATTCTATTACCTCTACTGATAACCGTTTCAATACTGGTTTGGCTATCTGCTATATGTGGATGGGTGTCTTTTGGTAAGTATGTTTTCATTACTTAAGACACTCTCAGCTATGGTTTGGCACTTTATGTATGTATGTATGTATGTGTATATATATATATATATATATGTATTGTACTTATATTTGCCATGATTCAGGTTTTCAGTATATTTCCTTTTGCAGACTGTCAGTTTCATATCTGGGAAATGCTTTTTTATGAAAATGAATTTCTTACCTGGGGTATAGTCTCTTTTTAAGTTCACTGTCTTTTAAATTTGCGGGCAGAATTAGGCTCGCAAGGGCGCAAAATGCCAAAGTTTATTGCGTCATTCTTGGCGCGAGATTTTTTTGGTGCAAAATTACGGAAGATAGTACTACTTTTAAAGATCCTTTAGATAGGAAACTTGAATCTTATCTAAGGAAAGCTTATTTGTATTCAGGTCATCTTCTTAGGCCTGCAATTTCTTTGGCTGATGTTGCAGCTGCTTCAACTTTTTAGTTGGAAACTTTAGCGCAACAAGTATCGGATCATGAATTGTCTAGCATTAAGTTGATTCAACATGCTAATAATTCCATTTGTGATGCCATTTTTGATATCATCAAAATTGATGTTAAATATATGTCTTTAGCTAGAAGAGCTTTGTGGCTCAAATCTTGGCATGCTGATATGACTTCTAATTCCAGATTGCTATCTCTTTCTTTCCAAGGTAATAAATTATTTGATTCTCAGTTGGATTCAATCATTTCAACTGTTACTGGGGGGGGGAGTTTTTTTTTTTTTTTGCCTCAGGATAAAAGACCTAAGGGTAAATCTAAAGCTTCTAACCATTTTCATTCCTTTCGACAAAATAAGGAACAGAAACCTAATCCTTCCCCCAAGGAATCTGTTTCCAATTGGAAGCCTTCCTCAAATTGGAATAAATCCAATCCATTTAAGAGATCAAAGCCAGCCCCCAAGTCCGCATGAAGGTGCTGCCCTCATTCCAGCTTAGCTGGTAGGGGGCAGATTAAAATTTTTCAAAGATGTTTGGATCAATTCGGTCCAAAATCATTGGATTTAGAGTATTGTCTCTCAGGGGTACAGATAGGATTCAGAGTAAGACCGCCTGTGAGAAGATTTTTTTTTTCTCTGACGCATTCCAGCAAACCCAGTAAAGGCTCAGGCTTTTCTGAAGTGTGTTTTAGACCTGGAGTTATCAGGGGTAATCATGCCAGTTCCGTTTCAGGAACAGGGTCTGGGGTTTTATTCAAATCTATTCATTGTCCCAAAGAAAGAAAATTCATTCAGACCAGTTCTGGATCTAAAGATTTTGAATCAATATGTAAGAGTACCAACTTTCAAAATGGTGCCTATAAGGACTATTCTGCCTTTTGTTCAGCAAAGGGCATTATATGTCCACAATAGACTTACAGGATGCATATCTTTATATTCCGATTCATCCGGATCACTATCAGTTCCTGAGATTCTCTTTTCTAGACAAGCATTACCAATTTGTTGCTCTTCCTTTTGGCCTAGCGACAGCTCCAAGAATCTTTTCAAAGGTTCTCGGTGCCCTACTCTCTGTAATCAGAGAACGGGGAATTGCGGTATTTCCTTATTTGGACGATATCTTGGTACTCGCTTAGTCTTTACGTTCTGCAGAATCTTACACGAATCAACTAGTTTTGTTTCTTCGAAGACATGGTTGGAGGATCAATTTACCAAAAAGTTCTTTGATTCCTTGGCCTCTGTTGAAGAGATAGATTCAGTGTCCATGACTTTGTCTCTAACAGACAAGAGACGTTTGAAATTGGTTGCAGCCTGTCGGAACCTTCAGTCTCGGTCATTCCCTTCAGTAGCTATGTGCATGGAAGTTTGCTCGTTTTCATATGAGACCTCTCCAGCTTTGTATGCTGAACCAATGGTGCAGGGATTATACAAAGATATCACAATTAATATCCTTAAATCCCAATGTTCAACTTTCTCTGACTTGGTGGTTAGATCACCATTGTATAATTCTAGGGGCCTCTTTTGTTCGTCCAACCTGGACTGTGATCGCAACAGATGCAAGTCTTTCAGGTTGGGGAGCTGTTTGGGGATCTCTGACAGCACAAGAGGTTTGGAAATCTCAAGAGGCGAGATTACCAATCAATATTTTGGAACTCCGTGCAATTCTCAGGGCTCTTCAGTTTTGGCCTCTGTTGAAGAGGGAACCGTTCATTTATTTTCAGACAGACAATGTCACAACTGTGGTGTATGTCAATCATCAGGGTGGGACTCGCAGTCCTCGAGCTATGAAAGAAGTATCTCGGATACTGGTTTGTGCGGAATCCAGCTCCTGTCTAATTTCTGCGGTTCATATCCCAGGACAATTGGGAAGCGGATTATCTCAGTCGTCGGACTTTACATCCGGGAGAATAGTCTCTCCATCCAGATGTTTTCTCAAATTGTTCAGATGTGGGGGCTTCCAGAAATAGATCTGATGGCATCTCATCTAAACAAAAAACGTCCCAGGTACCTGTCCAGGTCCATGGATCCCGAGGCGGAAGCAGTAGATGCGTTGACACTTCCTTGGTGTTATCAACCTGCTTATATTTTCCCGCCTCTAGTTCTTCTTCCAAGAGTGATCTCCAAAAGCATTATGGAGCAATCGTTTGTGCTGCTGGTGGCTCCAGCATGGTCTCACAGGTTTCGATATGCGGTTCTTGTTCGGATGTCCAGTTGCCAACCTTGGCCACTTCCATTAAGGCCAGACCTATCTCAAGGTCCGTTTTTCCATCAGGATCTCAAATCATTAAATTTGAAGGGATGGAAATTGAACGCTTAGTCATAGAGGTTTCTCTGACTCAGTGATTAATACTATGTTGCAGGCTCGTAAATCTGTTTCTAGAAAGATTTATTATCGAGTTTGGAAGACTTACATTTCATGATGTTCTTCTCATAAATTCTCTTGGCGTTCTTTTAGAATTCCTAGAATTTTACAGTTTCTTCAGGATGGTTTGGATAAAGGTTTGTCTGCAAGTTCCTTGAAACAACAAATCTCTGCTCTTTCTGTTGTATTCCACAGAAAAATTGCTAAGCTTCCTGATATTCACTGTTTTGTACAAGCTTTGGTTCATATCAAGCCTGTCATTATATCAATCTCTCCTCCTTGGAGTCTTAATTTGGTTTTGAAGGCTTTACAGGCTCCTCCATTTGAGCCTATGCATTCTTTGGACATTAAACTACTTTCTTGGAAAGTGTTGTTCCTTTTGGCCATCTCTTCTGCTAGAAGAGTTTCTGAATTATCTGCTCTCCGTTTCTGATTTTTCATCAGGATAAGGCAGTTTTGCAGACTTTATTTAAATTCTTACCTAAGGTTGTGAATTCTAAAAACATTAATAGATAAATTGTTGTCCATTCTGTGTCCTAATCCTAAGAATTCTTTGGAGAGATCTTTACATTCTTTGGATGTGGTGAGAGCTCTGAAATATTATGTTGAAGCTACTAAAGATTTCAAGAAGACTTCTAGTCTATTTGTTATCTTTTCTGGTTCCAGGAAAGGTCAGAAGGCTTCTGCCGTTTCTTTGGCATCATGGTTAAAGCTTTTGATTCATCAAGCTTATTTGGAGTTGGGTAATTTATGTAGGAACTTACCTGATAAATTCATTTCTTTCATATTGGCAAGAGTCCATGAGGCCTACCCCCTTTTTCTCTTGTAAGGTGTATCCAGTCCACGGATCATCCATTACTTGTGGGATATTCTCATTCCCAACAGGAAGTTGCAAGAGGACACCCACAGCAGAGCTGTCTATATAGCTCCTCCCCTAACTGCCATATCCAGTCATTCTCTTACTACTACCTCCATGCTTGTTGAGAGTTGCAAGAGAGAAGTGGTGAAATGTAGCTGTTATTTTGCTTCAATCAAAAGTTTATTATTTTTAAATGGTACCGGAGTTGTACTATTTTGTTGCAGGCAGAAAAATAGAAGAATCTGCCTGTGATTTCTATGATCTTAGCAGGTTGTAACTAAGATCCATTGCTGTTCTCACACATGAAAGAAGAGAGAGATAACTTCAGCGGGGGAATGGCGTGCAGGTTATCCTGCTATGAGGTATGTGCAGTTAAGATTTTTCTAGAAGATGTGAATGCTAGAAAATGCTGCTGATGCCAAATTTATGTAAGGTAAGCCTGAATACAGTGATTTAACAGCGACTGGTATCATGCTTACTTTGAGGTAATACTCTTTTATATTTACAATATAAAACGTTTGCTGGCATGTTTAAACGTTTTTATATATACTTTGGTGATAAAACTTTATTGGGGCCTAGTTTTTTCCACATGGCTGGCTTAAATTTGCCTAGAAACAGTTTCCTGAGGCTTTCCACTGTGTTACTATGAGTGGGAGGGGCCTAATTTAGCGCTTTTTTGCGCAGTAACTTTTACAGACTGAGACATCCAGCTTCCTCCAGGAGTCCCCTGAATGCTATAGGACATCTCTAAAGGGCTCTTAGGCCTTCCAAAATCGTTTGTTGGGGAAGGTAGGCCCACAGCAAGGCTGTGGCAGTTTGGTGTGACTGTTAAAAAAAAGTCTATATCTTTTTTTTTTATCTGTTTTTTGAACTAAGGGGTTAATCATCCATTTGCAAGTGGGTGCAATACTCTGTTAGCTTATTATACACACTGTAAAAATTTCGTTTGATTTACTGCCTTTTTTCACTGTTTTTCAAATTCTGACAAAATTTGTTTCTCTTAAAGGCACAGTACCGTTTCTTATATTTGCTTGTTAACTTGATTTAAAGTGTTTTCCAAGCTTGCTAGTCTCATTGCTAGTCTGTACAAACATGTCTGACATAGAGGAAACTCCTTGTTCATTATGTTTAAAAGCCATTGTGGAACCCCCTCTTAGAATGTGTACCAAATGTACTGATTTCACTTTAAGCAATAAAGATCATATTCTGTCTTTAAAAAATTTATCACCAGAGGAATCTGACGAGGGGGAAGTTATGCCGACTAACTCTCCCCACGTGTCCGATCCTTTGACTCCCGCTCAAGGGACTCGCGCTCAAATGGTGCCAAGTACATCTAGGGCGCCCATAGCGTTTACTGTACAAGACATGACGGCAGTCATGGATAATACACTGTCAGCGGTATTAGCCAGACTACCTGAATTTAGAGGAAAGCGAGATAGCTCTGGAGTTAGACGAAATACAGAGCATACTGACGCTTTAAGAGCTATGTCTTGATACTGCCTCACAATATGCAGAAGCTGAAGAAGGAGATCTTCTTTCTGTGGGTGATGTTTCTGACTCAGGGAAGATGATGCAACCTGATTCTGATATCTCTACATTTAAATTTAAGCTTGAACACCTCCGCGTGTTACTCAGGGAGGTTTTAGCTGCTCTGAATGACTGTGATACAATTGCAGTGCCAGAGAAATTGTGTAGACTGGATAAATACTATGCAGTGCCGGTGTGCACTGATGTTTTTCCAATACCTAAAAGGTTTACAGAAATTATTACTAAGGAATGGGATAGACCAAGTGTGCCGTTCTCTCCCCCTCCTATTTTTAGAAAAATGTTTCCAATAGACGCCACCACACGGGACTTATGGCAGACAGTTCCTAAGGTGGAGGGAGCAGTTTCTAATCTAGCAAAGCGTACTACTATCCCTGTTGAGGACAGTTGTGCTTTCTTAGATCCAATGGATAAAAAGTTAGAGGGTTACCTTAAGAAAATGTTTATTCAACAAGGTTTTATCCTACAGCCCCTTGCAGGCATTGCTCCTGTCACTGCTGCTGCGGCGTTCTGGTTTGAGTCTCTGGAAGAGGCTTTACAGGTAGCGACTCCATTGGATGACATACTTGACAAGCTTAGAGCACTTAAGCTAGCCAATTCTTTTGTTTCTGATGCCATTGTTCATTTGACTAAACTAACGGCTAATAATTCTGGTTTTGCTATCCAGGCGCGCAGAGCGCTATGGCTTAAATCATTGTCAGCTGACGTTACTTCAAAATCTAAGCTGCTTAACATTCCCTTCAAGGGGAAAACCCTATTCGGGCCTGGTTTGAAGGAGATTATTGCTGATATCACTGGAGGAAAAGGACATGCCCTTCCTCAGGATAGGTCCAAATCAAGGGCCAAACAGTCTAATTTTCGTGCCTTTCGAAACTTCAAGGCAAGTGCGGCATCAACTTCCTCTAATGCAAAACAAGAGGGAACTTTTGCTCAGTCCAAGACGGTCTGGAGACCTAACCAGACCTGGAACAAGGGTAAGCAGGCCAAAAAGCTTGCTGCTGCCTCTCTAAGACAGCATGAAGGAACGGCCCCCTATCCGGTAACGGATCTAGTAGGGGGCAGACTTTCGCTCTTCGCCCAGGCGTGGGCAAGAGATGTCCAGGATCCCTGGGCATTGGAAATTATATACCAGGGATATCTTCTGGACTTCAAGGCTTCCCCCCCAAAAGGGAGATTTCACCTTTCACAATTATCTGCAAACCAGATAAAGAGAGAGGCATTCTTACACTGTGTACAAGACCTCCTAGTTATGGGAGTGATCCATCCAGTTCCAAAGGAGGAACAGAGACAGGGATTTTACTCAAATCTGTTTGTGGTTCCCAAAAAAGAGGGAACCTTCAGACCAATTTTGGATCTAAAGATCTTAAACAAATTCCTCAGAGTTCCATCATTCAAGATGGAGACTATTCGTACCATCCTACCTATGATCCAGGAGGGTCAATACATGACTACAGTGGATTTAAAGGATGCTTATCTTCACATTCCGATACACAAAGATCATCATCGGTTTCTCAGGTTTGCCTTCCTAGACAGGCATTACCAGTTTGTAGCTCTTCCCTTTGGGTTAGCTACAGCCCCAAGAATTTTTACGAAGGTTCTGGGGTCACTTCTGGCGGTCCTAAGGCCGCGGGGCATAGCAGTGGCCCCTTATTTAGACGACATCCTGATTCAGGCGTCAAACTTCCAAATTGCCAAGTCTCATACGGACAAAGTGTTGGCATTTCTGAGGTCGCATGGGTGGAAGGTGAACGAGGAAAAGAGTTCTCTATCCCCCCTCACAAGAGTTTCCTTCCTCTGGACTCTGATAGATTCTGTAGAAATGAAAATTTACCTGACGGAGTCCAGGTTATCAAAACTTCTATATTCCTGCCGTGTTCTTTATTCCATTCCTCGCCCTTCGGTGGCTCAGTGCATGGAAGTAATCGGCTTAATGGTAGCGGCAATGGACATAGTGCCATTTGCACGCCTACATCTCAGACTGCTGCAACTCTGCATGCTCAGTCAGTGGAATGGGGATTACACAGATTTGTCCCCTCTACTAAATCTGGATCAAGAGACCAGGGATTCTCTTCTCTGGTGGCTATCTCGGGTCCATCTGTCCAAAGGTATGACCTTTCGCAGGCCAGATTGGACAATTGTAACAACAGATGCCAGCCTTCTAGGTTGGGGTGCAGTCTGGAACTCCCTGAAGGCTCAGGGATCGTGGACTCAGGAGGAGTCACTCCTTCCAATAAACATTCTGGAACTAAGAGCGATATTCAATGCTCTTCAGGCTTGGCCTCAGCTAGTGACAATGAGGTTCATCAGATTTCAGTCGGACAACATCACGACTGTGGCTTACATCAACCATCAAGGGGGAACAAGGAGTTACCTAGCGATGTTAGAAGTCTCAAAGATAATTCGCTGGGCAGAGATTCACTCTTGCCACCTATCAGCTATCCATATCCCAGGTGTAGAGAACTGGGAGGCGGATTTTCTAAGTCGACAGACTTTTCATCCGGGGGAGTGAGAACTCCATCCGGAGGTGTTTGCAGAATTGGTTCATCGTTGGGGCAAACCAGAACTGGATCTCATGGCGTCTCACCAGAACGCCAAGCTTCCTTGTTACGGATCCAGGTCCAGGGACCCCAAGGCAACGCTGATAGATGCTCTAGCAGTGCCTTGGTCCTTCAACCTGGCTTATGTGTTTCCACCGTTTCCTCTGCTCCCTCGTCTGATTGCCAAAATCAAGCAGGAGAGAGCATCAGTGATCTTGATAGCGCCTGCGTGGCCACGCAGGACTTGGTATGCAGATCTGGTGGACATGTCATCTTTTCCACCATGGACTCTGCCGCTGAGACAGGACCTTCTACTTCAAGGTCCTTTCAACCATCCAAATCTAATTTCTCTGAGGCTGACTGCCTGGAGATTGAATGCTTGATTTTATCAAAGCGTGGTTTCTCCGAGTCAGTCATTGATACCTTAATTCAGGCACGAAAGCCTGTCACCAGGAAAATCTATCATAAGATATGGCGTAAATATCTTTATTGGTGTGAATCCAAGGGCTACTCATGGAGTAAGGTCAGGATTCCCAGGATATTATCTTTTCTCCAAGAAGGATTGGAGAAAGGATTGTCAGCTAGTTCCTTGAAGGGACAGATTTCTGCGCTATCTATTCTTTTGCACAAGCGTCTGGCGGATGTCCCAGACGTTCAGACATTTTGTCAGGCTTTAGTTAGAATCAAGCCTGTGTTTAAACCTGTTGCTCCACCTTGGAGCTTAAATTTGGTTCTTAAAGTTCTTCAGGGGGTTCCGTTTGAACCTCTTCATTCCATAGATATCAAACTTTTATCTTGGAAAGTTCTTTGCCTTACAATGTGAGTCTCCTTATCTGACCTTCCATGCAGATAAGGTAGTTCTGCGTACCAAACCTGGGTTTTTACCTAAGGTGGTATCTAATAAGAATATCAATCAAGAGATTGTTGTTCAGTCTTTGTGTCCTAATCCTTCTTCAAAGAAGGAATGTCTATTACACAATCTGGACGTGGTTCGTGCTTTAAAGTTTTACTTACAAGCTAATAAAGATTTTCGTCAAACATCTGCTTTGTTTGTTGTCTTCTCTGGACAGAGGAGAGGTCAAAAGGCTTCGGGCAACCTCTCTTTCTTTTTGGCTAAGAAGCATAATCCGCTTAGCCTATGAGACTGCTGGCCAGCAGCCTCCTGAAAGGATTACAGCTCATTCAACTAGAGCTGGGGCTTCCACATGGGCCTTTAAAAATGAGGCTTCTGTTGAACAGATTTGCAAGGCGGCGACTTGGTCTTCGCTTCATACTTTTTCAAAATTCTACAAATTTGATACTTTTGCTTCTTCAGTGGCTATTTTTGGGAGAAAGGTTTTACTTGCAGTGGTACCTTCCATTTAAGTACCTGCCTTGTCCCTCCCTTCATCCGTGTACTTTAGCTTTGGTATTGGTATCCCACAAGTAATGGATGATCCGTGGACTGGATACACCTTACAAGAGAAAACATAATTTATGCTTACCTGATAAATTTATTTCTCTTGTGGTGTATCCAGTCCACGGCCAGCCCTGTCATTTTAAGGCAGGTATTTTTTTATTTTCAACTACAGTCACCACTGCACCCTATGGTTTCTCCTTTCTCTGTTTGTTTTCGGTCGAATGACTGGATATGGCAGTTAGGGGAGGAGCTATATAGACAGCTCTGCTGTGGGTGTCCTCTTGCAACTTCCTGTTGGAAATGAGAATATCCCACAAGTAATGGATGATCCATGGACTGGATACACCACAAGAGAAATAAATTTATCAGGTAAGCATAAATTATGTTTTTATGGTGGTTATGATTTTTTTTATAAAGCGCAATTATTTCCAAATTCCTTTGTTGATACTTTTTACTCCTTTCTTTATCACCCCACTTCTTGGCTATTCATTAAACTGAATTGTGGGTGTGGTGAGGGGTGTGTTTTTAGGCATTTTGAGGTCTGGGAAACTTTGCCCCTCCTGGTAGGATTGTATATCCCATACATCACTAGCTCATGGACTCTTGCCAATTACATGAAAGAAATTTATCAGGTAGGTTCTTACATAAATTGTTTTTTAGCAGGAGACTTTGCAGCACAGCTTACCTCAGCTGTTTCTACTGCACTGAGTTCCTTACCTATCGCAGGTAAGAGAAAAAGAAAGACTAAACATATTTTCTCTGAACCTGGAATATCTTCTAACGCCAAGGCTGCTTTAGTCAGTTTATCTCAAATATCTGAAGATGACCATTCTTCTGCGACCTCTGAAGGCAAGATCTCCGATACTGATCTTGTTTCAGACAGCCTTGTTGAATCAGAGGAGGTTAGTTTCAGATTTAAGCTTGAACACCTCTGCTTATTACTTAAGGAGGTACTAGGTACTCTGGATGTCTCAGAGCCCACAACAACTGAGGCTCCTAAAGTTACTAAGCTGGACAGAGTTTTTGATGTTAAGCCTAAGTCTCTGGAGGTTTTTCCAGTTCCGCGTATGTCTGACATCATTTCTATGAATGGGAGAAGCCGGGTATTCCTTTTTCCCCGTTTCCTATTTTTAAGAAGATGTTTCCAGTCTCTGATCTGTCCTGGATCCATGGAGTACAGTTCCTAAGGTGGATGGAGCTATCTCCACCCTGGCCAAGAGAAATACTATCCCTCTGGAGGATAGTACCTTTTTCAAGGACCCCATGGATAGGAAATTGGAAGGGTATTTAAGGAAAATGTTCATCAAAGTCTGCTATGGCAACCTGTGGCAGGCATAGTCATTCGCTGGAGCGGCTTCGTACTGATGTGACTCCTGATCTGATTTTGGAGGAGATTAAAGACAGGCTTAAGCCCTTAAAATTAGCCAATTATTTTATTTGTGATGCAGGTTGCTTGTCTGAGTGCAAAGACCTTGGTGTGACAGACCCTTCGGTCAGGACTGAAAGTGTTAACTTTATTTTCTAACCACAAGTGGCTGGCTCCAGCTACAATCTAATTAATGCTTAGCATTCTATTGTTTGATCACCTCCAGAGAGAAAGTGATAAGAAGAGTCAAGAGTGTCTTGTGGTTGAAGTGTTTAAGTAATATAATCCTATTGTATCATGTCAAGGGCGCTTCTCCCTTTTATCTAATGTACAACATTCTTTCAACCCCCATCTGAGGGGGGGTCAAAAACCTGTATAAATCTGTGTGCTGCCTTCAAATAAAGTTGTCATTCTGTTTTAAACCTGAAACTGGCTGGGTTGTGAATTGCTGATTGTCTATGCAGGACATTGTTCATCTGGGGTTAACCCTTGGTACACAGTTGGTACTGTAACATTGGTGGCAAGCGACGGAATGAACCTTATCGCCCAGAAGAGCAACTACACATGCCAGTTACCTCAGGAAGAGGGGGATTATTACAATACTGACTAAGATGGAAAGAGTACCAGGGACAGAAGGAACCAATGGGCCCAGCATAGCAGACAGAACCCCCGCAGAAGCAAGCTTTGATCGGGCGGTTAAAATAAGACTGGCACATTATGGCCCCAACCCATCTGCGGAAATTATCGACCGGGTCATAGCAGCTGTGGAGGCCAACCTACTTCGCCAAAGCGGCGCTGCAGCAAACCCAGTGGAAAAGAGAAAAGTAAATTTTGCAGCTTTTAAAAACTTCCTGGAAACAGAAGGAGAGATTGATGGGTACCTTGCGGATTTTGAGAGGCAATGTGCACCACACAAGGTACCCGCAGAGGACTGGGTCATGATATTATCCGGAAAATTATCCGGCCGGGCCAGTGAGGCTTTTCGGGCCATTCCAGATGAGGAAGTCAGGGATTATAATACTGTAAAAGAGGCTCTGCTCTCCAGGTATGCGGTTACACCGGAGGCATACCGGAGACGGTTCAGAGACACTGTTAAATTGGCTGGTGATTCCTACCTTGAGTGGGCATGTAAGGTGCACCGCACAGCAGCTCACTGGATAGCGGGGTGCCAAGCCGTATCTGGGGAAGAGGTGCTGCAGCTATTCCTGTTGGAACATTGCTTCGACAAGTTACCCGCAGGAGTTCGAGAGTGGGTTCGGGACCGTAAACCCTCCACCCTGCATGAAGCTGCTCGCCTGGCAGATGAGTATACGGATGCCCGCAAACTGGACACTGCTACCACTAAGCCCCCTGCCAGAGTGGAGTACAGACCCCCAGTCACCCCAGCAGCTGCCAGTTACCAACCCCCGGCGCACCGCTATACCACACGGCCTCTGGCCACGAACTACCCTCAGAGAGCCCGGTTCAATTCGCAGGGCTACTCACAACCTATTCGGTGCTTTGGATGTAAGCAACTAGGGCACAAAAGACCAGAGTGTCCCCTAAATGCAGCGAACCAAGCACAGTCCTGGAGAAGACCTGCCGGCGGAATCACACGTAACCCTCAGCCTGCGGCCCGCTACGTAGAGGCGCAAGAATGCTGGGGCATCCTACATGAGGCAGACCTTGTGCAAGCTGCCCACCGGAATAACCGGCAACTGGTTAAAGTGAATGGGAAGGAGGTCAGTGGTCTACGGGATACTGGTGCTACCATGACCTTGCTTCGAAAGAACTTGGTGTCTGAGAAACAGCACACAGGAGACACTGTGGCTGTGAGGGTAGCAGGGGGCACTGTGTTCCGCCTGCCTGTTGCCAGGGTGCATTTGGATTGGGGAGGGGGCGCTAGACCTGTGAATGTGGGGGTCATGAAGGATTTACCAGCTGATGTTCTCCTTGGAAATACCTTGGTCCCCCTTGTTTCTGCCTATGCTCCCATGGGTCCCGCTGATGTTAACCCTGTGACTACCCGTGCTCAGATCCGTGCAGCAGAGACTGACCCCCCTGCTGCTAAGCCCCAGGACGCTGAGCTCAGTAAATCTCTATCCGCTATTGATACGTGGAAGTCCCGTTACAATGCGCTGATGAAGGAGAAGAGGAGCGCAGAGGAAAAAGCACGTTTAGAACAGGAATCTCTGCTAGACAGGCTGCACCGACAGACTGCAGAAAACACCAGCTTGAGAGTGGAACATGAAACCTTAAAGACAAACTTAGTGACACTTGAGGAGAAGCTGACGCTGGCTCATAGTGAGGTGCAGCAACTCAAGGGCACCCTATGTCAGTATGAAGGGATTGTGGATACCTATAAAGAGCAGGTACAGAAAACTCGTAAAGAAGCTGATGAGATTTTGAAGGACTGTTTAGCCCTAGTCTGGGCACTGAGGAAGTTGAACCCTTGTTTGTATGGACAGGAATTCTCTCTCATAACGGGAATACAAATGGATTGTCCCAGCAAACTGACATGCCTACCACCCCTTAGTCCGGTCATCCCCAGGTTGACCCGCAAAAGGGTCAAGCCGGGTCTGCCGGAGTGTTCCACAAGGGGGGAGCTATGTGACAGACCCTTCGGTCAGGACTGAAAGTGTTAACTTTATTTTCTAACCACAAGTGGCTGGCTCCAGCTACAATCTAATTAATGCTTAGCATTCTATTGTTTGATCACCTCCAGAGAGAAAGTGATAAGAAGAGTCAAGAGTGTCTTGTGGTTGAAGTGTTTAAGTAATATAATCCTATTGTATCATGTCAAGGGCGCTTCTCCCTTTTATCTAATGTACAACATTCTTTCAACCCCCATCTGAGGGGGGGTCAAAAACCTGTATAAATCTGTGTGCTGCCTTCAAATAAAGTTGTCATTCTGTTTTAAACCTGAAACTGGCTGGGTTGTGAATTGCTGATTGTCTATGCAGGACATTGTTCATCTGGGGTTAACCCTTGGTACACAGTTGGTACTGTAACACTTGGGTCTTGCTATTCTGTCTCGCAGAGCCTTGTGGTTAAATTCCTGGTCAGCTGACATGGTTTTCAAATCCAAACTCCTTTCCTTACCCTTCAAGGGGAAAGACTTTATCTGGTCCCGGACTAGATTCCATTATCTGCTCTGTGACTGTAGGGAAAGGGGCCTTTCTTCTCAGGATAAGAAGTTTAGGCCTAAGGGTCGACTATTTTCTCATTTTCATTCCTTTTGCAATTTCAAGGGACAAAAATCCTCGGCCCCTCCCAAGTCTGACCAAACCAAGAGTTCCTAGAAACCTAAACAGCCCTGGAACAACAGCAAACGGTCCAAGAAGCCTGTCTCTGAAAATAAGTTGGCATGAAGGGTTAGCCCCGATCCGGGAATGGATCGTGTAAGGGGCAGACTTTCCTTGTTACAGGACGCCGGAATTCGCAATGTTCCAGATCCTTCGGCGGTCTTGGAAGTAGTCTCCCTGGGGTACAGGATAGGTTCCAGGTCTCGTGCACCAAGAGACAGATTCCTGTTATCAACACTTTCTTCAAATCCAACAAATAAAGCTTATTTTTTAGATTGCTTAACCCTTTGAGTGCTAAGCACTTTCCCACCTGGGTGCTAAGGTTTTCTTAAAGGGTATTTTATTTTTAATATTTTTAAAAATATTTTTTTTTTTTTTATTTCAGCTGCTTAGATGCCTGAGTTACAGGCTTCTAAGCAGCATGCCCCCAGCTCCTATATTTAACATTGTTAATGTTAAATAAAGTTGCGCGGTGACGTCATCACGTTTATTGCGTGTGACGTCACCACGCAAAACGGAAGCCCCGGCGATGCCTTTCATTATGCAGCACCGATCGCCGGGGTAGGAACTGGTGGGAGCCCCCAGATCTCCCTCAAGTTGGGGGAGTGCTAGTGACGGCTCTGAGCTGTCATTAGCACCTGAGTGGGAAACTCTGTGACGGCTCAGAGCCGTCATTAGCACTCAAGGGGTTAAAGAACCTGTCCTCCTTGGGAGTGATTGTTCCTGTACCTCCCTCAGAACAAGGTCTAGGGTTTTATTCAAACCTGCATAAAAGAGGCTGCTTCTAGGGCGGTAACTAGCCATAGAACAAGCTATTATGCTATTGTTCGTTCCCAGGTTGAGCGCTTCTCTCTTTTTATTTATGCAAATTATGACACTTGGGGAAGTCTCCCTAAGTGTGATGCGGGAATCCAGACGTGGACCTGTTGCTCAGTGTGCCTAGAGGGATATGGCTGCACCTCACTGACGAGGCCAACAATAGGCCGAAATGTACGTCTGGGGTTTTGCCGTTTCTCTTGTTCAGAGAGGGATTGCCTGGTATTTCGGGGCTGGACTGCACTGTTAAGTCAGGATCAGACTGATATGCTACAGGAAAGTTCTTCTCTGTGAAAGGCACATATTGAGCAAAAAGAGGCTGCTTCTAGGGTGGTAACTAGCCATAGAACAAGCTATTATGCTATTGTTCATTCCCAGGTTGAGCGCTTCTCTCTTTTTATTTATTTTATTCAAACCTGTCTGTGGTCTCAAAGAGGGGACTTTCCGACCAATCTTGTACTTAAAATGTAAAAACGAATTTCCCAAGGTTTCGTCCTTTCAGATGGAGACTATACGATCCATCCTTCCTCTGGTCCAAGGTGGTCAGTTCATGACAACTATCGGCCTAAAGGACACATCTTCATGTTCCGATCCACAAGGATCATTTCAAGTTTCTGCAGTTTGCCTTTCTGGACAAACATTTCCAATTTGTAGCTCTACCATTTGGTTTAGTGACTGCCCCACGGATCTTTACAAAGGTATTAGGAGCTCTACTGGCAGTGGCCAGAACTCAAGGTATTATTCCTTACCTGGACAACATCTTGGTTCAGGCTCCATCCTTTCCTTTGGCAAGATCTCACACAGATTTTCTTATGTGGATAGAAGATAAATGTGGACAAGTTATCTGGTCCCCAACCCAAGGGTATGCTTTCTGGGAACCATCATTGATTACATTTCCATGAAAATCTTCCTTATGGAGCAATGACGGGCGAACCTTCCTTCTGCCTGTCTTTCTCTTCAGTCTACTGCAGACCCCTCTGTGACTCTATGCATGGAAGTAATTAGTCTTATGTTGGTGGCCATGGATATTATTCCTTTTGCTCGCTACCATCTGAGACCTTTACAACTATGTATGCTCAGACAATGGAACAGAGATTATTCCGACTTGTCCCAACAGATCATCCTGAACAGCCATACAAGAGATTCTCTCTCCTGGTGACTTTGTCAGGACCGCCTGTGTCTAGACACGTGCTTTTTGAGGCCATCTTGGGAGGTCGTGACTAAGGATGCCAGTCTCCTAGGCTGGGGAGTGATTTGGGGTACCTTGAAGGCTCAGGGAACCTGGTCGTTGGAGAAATCCTTTCTTCCGATCAACATTCTGGAATTGAGGACCATTTTCAATACTCTGATGGCATGGCCTCAGCTTCGCTTTATCCAGTTTATCAGATTTTAATCAGACATCATAACCTCGGTTGCCTATATCAATCATCAGGGGGAACGAAGTGTCTCGCATCCATCAATGGGCGGAGACTCACAATAGCAACGTTTCAGCCATTCACATTCCGGGGGTGGACAATTGTGAACCAGAATTCCTGAGCAGACAGTCCTTTCACCCCATGGAATGGATCCTTCACCCAGAGTTGTTTTCTGAGATTACTCTCAGGTGAGGGGTCCAAGAGATAGATCTCATGTAGTCTCGTCTCAATGTTAAGCAGCCCAGATACGGGTCGAGATCGAGGGATCCTCAGGTAGCCTTTGTGGATGCATTAGTGGCTCCGTAGTAGTGGCTATCTTTTTCCTCCATTTTCTTTTCTTCCCAGAGTGATCGCCCACATCTAAATGGAGCGGGGGTCAGTGTTTCTGATTTCTCCTTTTTCATAATCTAGATTCTCTGAGACTGACTGTGTGGTGATTGAACGCTTAGTGCTGTCCAAGAGAGGTTTTTCTGATAGGGTCATTCATACACCAATTCAGGCTCGTAAGCCGGTTACTTCTCATATTTACCACAAGGTGTGGTGTTCTTATTTAACTTGTTGTGAGGAATAAGGTTTTCCTTGACATAAGGTGAGGGTTCCTCAAATTCTTTTGTTTCTCCAGGATGGTCTGGAGAAGAGGTTATCTGCTCGTTCTATCAAGGGTTAAATCTTTCCTTTCTGTGTTGCTGCACAAGAGATTGGCTAATCTTCCAGATGTACAATCATTTAATCAGGCTTTGGTCAGAATCAGTCCTGTGTTTAAGCCAGTTGCTCCACCTTGGAGCATTAATCTTGTTCTTCAGAGGGCTCCGTTTGAGCCCATGCATTCTGTTGATGTTAAACTTTTTTGTCATGTAAAGTTTTGTTTTTGTTGGCTATTTCTTCTCTGTTATCTGCCTTGCATTGTGATCCTCCTTATCTGGTTTTCCATGCGGATAAGGCTGTTTTACATACCAAGTTAGGTTTTCTTCCTAAGGTTGGCTGTGATCGCATATCAATCAGGAGATTGTAGTGCCTTCCTTTTGTCCAAATCCCTCCTCTCAAAAGGAGCGTTTGTTGCACAACCTGGACGTGGTTCGTGCTTTGAAGTTTGATCTTCATGCTACCAAAGATTTTAGACAGTCCTTTTCCTTATTTTTTGGTGTATGTGGGTAAGCGTAAGGACCAGAGGGCCACTTCGACTACTCTTTCCTTTTGGATAAGAAGTATCATCCGTTTGGCTTATGAGGAAGCTGGCCTGCAGCCTTCTAAGAGGATTATGGCTCACTCTACCAGTGTGGTATCCTCTTCTTTGACTTTTAATAATGAAGCGTCTATGGAACAAATCTGTAAGGTGGCTACCTGGTCCTCTTTACATTCTTTTTCAAAATTTTACAAGTTTGATGTTTTTGCCTCAGCTGAGGCTTCCTTTGGGTAAAAGGTGCTTCAAGTGGTGTTGCCTTCAGATTAAGGTCCTCCTACCTTATATTCGCCAACTTCTTTTTTTTCACTTTTCCTTCTGGCACCTCTATACCCCTAATGTTTCTCCTACTTTTCCTTATTCCCGTGGCTAAATGACTGGGGGAAGTGGGTGGGATATTTATAAGCTTTGGCGGGGGTGTCTTTGCCGCATCCTGGTGGCCAGGTGTTTATTTCCCAACAGCAATGAATGAGAGTCTTGGACTTTCCCTGCACGGAAAGAAAAATTATTTATCAGGTAAGCATAAATTTTGTTTTCTAGGTGATCCTAGGTATGAAACAGTCACGTTATTTTTTTCCACTTGGTTTAAGTCCTCTAATCATTATACAGAACCCAACCTAGTGGTTATAGTTAGCATTCTTGTCTTTCATTTCCAATTGTACTATTAGAGTGTTGAGCTTTGCTCCTTAGTTGATTGTCCACATTATCACTACTATAGGTTTGTTGATTGGTTGACTATGTACACAGTCCCCCAATAGCAAACAACTACATATCTCCACACACTAGTGGCTTAAAGGGACAGTCTACTCCAGAATTTTTATTGTTTAAAAAGATAATCCTTTTACTACTCATTCCCCAGTTTTGCATAACCAACACGGTTTCATAAATATACTTTTTACCTCTGTGATTACCTTGTATCTAAGCCTCTGCCCCCTTCTTTCAATTATTTTGACAGACTTGCATTTTAGCCAATCAGTGCCCTCTCATAAGTAACTCCATGGGTGTGAGCACAATGTTATCTATGACACTCCCGCTAGCAGTAAAAAACTGCCACATACATTGAGATAAGAGGCGGCCTTCAAGGGCTTAGAAATTAGCAAATGAGCCTACCTAGGTATAGCGTCAACTAAGAAAACTAAGAGAACAAAGAAAATGTAATGATAAAAGTGAATTGGAAAGTTATTTAAAATCTGAATCATGCAAGTTTAATTTTAGCTAGACTGTCCCTTTAAGAATACCCCATATTTCTCCCACTTTCTCTTATTTTTTCTTTTCCTTTGTATTTATATGTATATTGACACAGCATTATTTCCCTATCTGTTTTCCACTCAACATAACATGACATAGACAATCAGGCAATGTTACTATAGCCACACAAAGTAAAAGGTTCCTTTTCAGTAGATAGATCTATTGCTCACTATGACTTTTTTTTTTTTTTAAAGGGATAGATGATCATACTGACTCAGGAAACACATTTTAAAGGGGGGAATGAACCCGTTTTGTAAACAAATTATTATTATGTTTAAAAAAAATTAGTTTAGGGCTGTGAAAGAAATAGTGTATTTCAATTAAGCACACATACCATTTGAGTTCTTACTAAAATACAATGACAATGAAGGTAGAATACTAATTATACAAGGCTTTATACTATAGTACACCTATCACAATAGCAAACATATATGCCCCGATATGACTATTTTCTTTAGATTAGTATCAAATGCTCTCTTAGAAATAGCGATGGGTCCAGTACTCCTAGGCAGATATTTTAACTTTACAATCTGCCCTACCATGGATACATCTACTGGTAAATCTTACACCCGCAGTAATAAACTTAAAGCAAACTGGGCGGATCTAAGAACTCTAACTTTAGTTGGCATTTGGAGAGTAGCACACCCCACCCAAAAAGACTTAACTTTTTTCTCATCAGTCATGCTAACCAATTTGGTGTGCTACAGAATTTCCCAGACCTAATGGTCTGACCGTAGTATGGCCCTCAGTACCTTTTAAGTGGTCCCTGAAACCTTTATCAGAGCTAATTGAAGACTCAATGACTATATGTTCACTGTTTAAATCATAACTTAAAGGGACACTGAACCCAAATTTTTTCTTTTGTAATTCACAAAGAGCATGCAATTTTAAGCAACTTTCTAATTTACTCCTATTATCAATTTTTCTTCGTTCTCTTGCTATCATTATTTGAAAAAGAAGTCATCTAAGCTTTTTTTTTGTTTCAGTACTCTGGACAGCACTTTTTTATTGGTGGATGAATTTTTCCACCAATCAGCAAGGACAACCCAGGTTGTTCACAAAAATGGGCCGGCATCTAAACATACATTCTTGCATTTCAAATAAAGATACCAAGGGAATGAAGAAAATTTGATAATAGGAGTACATTAGAAAGTTGCTTAAAATTTCATGCTCCATCTGAATCACGAAAGAAAATTTTTGGGTACAGTGTCCTTTTAAAGGACCAGTGCATTTTTTCAAATTAACAAACCCAGAGACACCTCTGTTACGAATAACTGGGAAGGCTATATACGCAGAGAGCTGAAACAACATAAGATAAGGTTTAGAAAACAGAAGTCATCACAGTTCACAAAACACACATAAACAAAACCTAAATTCAGAGCAAGCACTGGCAGAAATGCTAGCTGCAAGGGAAAACTTGAAAAATATTTAATTCAAATTGTCCAAATGCGAGCACTTCCTACAAGAGCCAAATTCTTTGTAGAAAATAATAAATCTGGTTGCCTACCCACCATATCTTTAAAGAAACTTGGCACCTTTATCAGAATTATTACTCACCCACCTGGCACACAACATACTAAAAATGAGGAAATTGTAAATATCTTTGCGTCTTCTTATGCATCATTATACAACTTAACCCCCTAAGCTTATTGAAAAAACTAAAATTATAGAATATTACCTGTCACAAATTACTGCACTGACAAAAACAGAGGGAGATATTGAGTCTATAGACTTCCCATTTACTCTGCAGGAAATATTTGACACTATGACATCCTTGCCATCTGGTAAGTCGCTGTCAGGGTGCCAGGAATCAGACTGAGACGAGAAGTGCAAAAATAATCACACCTTTATTAATAGCAAAAAATAATAAAAAGTCCACTAGACAATTAACAAGCCAGGAATCAAAACCAGAGCTGGTAGTCAGACGAGCCAAATCAGGAGCCAAAGCGAATAGTCAGACGAGCCGAGTCAGGAGCCAAAGCGAGTAGTCAGACGAGCCGGAATCAGGAACATGGAGAACAGCAGAGTCAGGAACAAGCCAGGGATCAGGAACCAGGAGGGACGTCAGACAGCCAGATAATACACAGGAGCTCTCACAAACAGGTCTGAGACCACGCAAGAGCAAAGCATACTGAACAGGCCCTTAAAATAATAAGTGATGACATCACAATTCTGAGACTGCATCCTGTCTCACACTGATGATGTACACCAGTCTGGTCATAAAATGAAGTGCAGGAAATGAGCAGCATCACACAGTATGCACCAGAATCAGCAAGAGAGGTGAGTAAAATGGCTGCCAGCAGCACATGGCAAACAAATCAGGGAAAAAACCCTGCCAGTCGCTAGCCCCAGACAGCCTTACCCCAAAGTTTTACCAACTATTCAAAGCACACATTGGATAACTACTCGCCCTTTTTCATTCCATTGAACAGGGAAATATGTTTTTACTAACCCCTTCTAGAATAATTAATTAGCATTATCCTGAAAACCTGGCAAACCTACCGATATGGTGGACAATTACAGGCCAATTTCACTGCTGAATGTGGATGTAAAAATGTATGCTTAACTGCTTGCAACTAGAATAAACAGAATACTTCCGAAGTTAATATACCCAGACCAGTTTGGTCTTGTTTTAGAAAGAGAGGCTAAAGACAATACCATAAGAGTACTGCAAATACTCAAAGAGGTCTTTGATCACAACAAACCATTGGTGCTCCTCTCAACAGATGTGGGGAAAGCTTTTGACAGGGTGGACTGGGACTTTGTGGTCCACATTGTCAAAATGTGGCTTCTCCACTAAATGTATTCCTCGCATACAAGCTTTATAAACTAACCCATCAGCCAAGGTCCCAACAAATTGTATCTTTTCCCTATCAGAAATGGCACCAGACAGGGTTGTCCCTTATCTTCGCACTAACAGTTGAAATTTTGGCTATCAAAATTAGGGGAAAAATAACAGATCTTTAAAGGTATAGAATTTAGTGATAGCACCCAAAACAAAATCTCCTGTTCGCAGATTATATTATTTTTACTTTACAATCTTCTACCACCACTATACCAACACTAGTACAGGCGTTAACTGAATCCAAAAGAGTTTCCAATTTCTCCATTAAGATGGAAAAGTCAGCAATTATCCCCATTCATTTAGAAGCAGAAGATATAGAATATCTCACTCGCAACACTCAATTCACCATCACTAGAGAAATAGGATATGTTGGGCTCAATATACCGGCTCAACTGATTAACCTCTTTGAGTCCCACTACATCCCACTTCAAAATTAATCTTTTAAATTATTAGAAAACTGGCATAAACAAGGCCACCTATCATAATTGGGGCAAAATAATACGGTCAAAATGTTGATGGCTACAAAATATCTTTATTTTTCAAACACTCCCATTGGCCCTTCCAGACCACTATCTTGCAACACAACAGAAAATGTTGGACTCTTTCATAAGTGGCTACAAAAAAATGAGAATAGCACAACAAATACTATATGTAGGAAAAGAAGACGGTGTTGTTAGGGTACCCAACTTGATAAATTATTTACGAGCAACACATTTGGCTTGTATTGTGGCCTGGAACTACGCAATTCAATCCAAGACCTGGGTACATATTGATACTCAACTGGCTAAAACAAAACCTAAGAGATGTTTCTTTCCTAAGATATGGAGAGTCCACAATGTCATTCAATTACTCCTGGCCAGCAGGATGAGGCAAAGAGTGCCACAGCAAAGCTATTAAGTGTCACTCCCCTACCCATAATCCCCAGTCATTCTGTTTGCCTCAAGAAATTAATTCCTTTTTCAGGGTACTTTTCCCTGCAAGCAAGGATTTGGGTTTAGCTGACACCCATGTCAATCTCTTCTGTAGAGTAGTGGTGGCTTTTAAGCAGTTAGGAAGTTGTGAGGTAGACCTTGCTTTGTTTCTTAACACATTGCTGCCCATGGTACAGAAAGCCAGAGTTGGTTACTCTGTTTTTTCTACAGCTCTTTGTAAGGAGTATGGGGTCCATTTATCATTGTGCGGATGGACATGATCCGCTATAGCGAACCATGTCCGCCGCACATTGATAAATGCTGACAGCATACACTGTCTGCATTTATCATTGCACCAGCAGTTCTTGTGAACTGCTGGTACAATGTCGGCCACCAGCAGGGGGTGTCAATAAACCCCATCTTATTAGATCGGGTTGATTTCTGTCTGCCGCCTCAGAGCTTGATAAATAGACCCCTTAGTGTCCTTTCACGCCTTGTGAGCTGTCTTCCTGCTGGGCAGCTAGACTGCAGGTAAGTGCTTTTGTCTTCTAGGTCTTAGAGACTTGCACTTCAGAAGAATGTCATATGCAGTAGATGGGGACATTTTTAAAATCCTTTATACAGGATTTTCTTTGGCAGTGGGCAGGCACATTATGTATGTTGAGACTAGAGGTTAATCTTCCCTTTATTGGGACGTTTTTCCACTATAGGGTTAATTTCTTTTACAAAGATATGACGAGTCCACGGATTTCATCCTTACTTGTGGGATATTAACCTCCTGCTAACAGGAAGTGGCAAAGAGCACCACAGCAGAGCTGTATATATAGCTCCTCCCTTCCCTCCACCCCCAGTCATTCTCTTTGCCTGTGTTAGTAATAGGAAGAGGTAAAGTGAGGTGTTAGTTTTAGATTCTTCAATCAAGAAATTTTTTATTTTAAATGGTACCGGTGAGTACTATTTTCCTCAGGGAGATATGGAGAAGAAGATTTCTGCCCTGAGGTTGATGATCTTAGCAGATGTAACTAAGATCCATGTTGGTTCCCACAGAGCTTCTGAAGGTAGTGCAAGAGAAATCTTCAGTGTGGAGAACGGTTTCATGCTACAAGCAACATTGAGGTATGTTCAGTCTTTTATTTCTGAAGGAGACTTGGTATATCAGAACTGGCTGACATTTTTTCCCTGCAAGGGAAGGGGTAAGCAGTAGATCTGTACACAGAGGGTATTACTGAAAATCCTGTGTTTAAATATTTTACTTGACATTGTATTGGGCTGAAAACAATATTCACTGGGAGAGGCAGCTTGACGTTTTTTATATTTTATTTCAAAAAAGTCAATAGAGCTGCAGTGTTATTAATGGTGTTTAAGGGGACCACATGGCTTAATTTTGAAACCGCTTCCCATGCGGTTATACAGACTGTGAGGACGACGTCCATGATGGGCGGGGTCTATTTCGCGCGCTCACACGCGCAGTGTACTCTGACTGAGAAGGCAGCAGGCATTAGCTCCGGTGGGGCCTAAACTTCCCTGAAGGCTCAGGGTGTATGGACTCAGGTGGAGTCTCTACTTCCAATCAATATTCTGGAAGTGAGAGCAATATTCAATGCACTTCAGGCATGGCCTCAGTTGGCTTCGGCCAAATTCATCAGATTCCAGTCGGACAATATCACGACTTATATGGCTTATATCAATCATCAGGTGGGAACGAGGAGTTCCTTAGCGATGATAGAAGTATCCAAGATAATTCGATGGTCGGAGGCCCACTCTTGTTATCTGTCGGCAATCTACATCCCAGGAGTAGAGAACTGGGAAGCGGATTTTCTAAGTCGACAGACTTTTCATCCGGGGGAGTGGGAACTCCACCCGGAGGTGTTTGCCTCACTGATTCTACAATGGGGCAGGCCGGAATTGGATCTGATGGCATCTCGACAGAATGCCAAGCTTACAAGATATGGATCCAGGTCGAGGGATCCTCAGGCCGAACTGATAGATGCCTTGGCAGTGCCTTGGTCGTTCAGCCTAGCTTATGTGTTTCCACCGTTTCCTCTCCTTCCACGCGTGATTGCTCGGATCAAACAGGAGATTGCTTCGGTAATCCTGATCGCGCCTGCATGGCCACGCAGGACTTGGTATGCGGATCTAGTGGACATGTCCTCTCTGCCACCATGGAAACTTCCTTTGAGACAGGACCTCATTCAAGGACCTTTCCAACATCCAAATCTAAATTCTCTGCAGCTAACTGCTTCGAGATTGAACGCTTGATCTTATCTAAGCGGGGATTTTCAGATTTGGTCATTAGTACTTTGATACAGGCACGTAAGCCTGTCACTAGAAATATCCATCATAAGATATGGCGTAAATATCTTTTTTGGTGTGAATCCAAGGGCTACTCAGAGTAAAGTTAGGATTCCCAGAATTCTGTCTTTTCTCCTAGAAGGATTGGAGAAAGGGTTATCAGCGAGTTCCTTAAAGGGACAGATTTCTGCTCTGTCAATTTTGCTTCACAAACTTTGGCAGATGTTCCAGATGTTCAGTCTTTTTGTCAGGCTCTAACCAGAATTAAACCTGTATTTAGACCAATTACTCCTCGTTCTTCAAGGGGTTCCGTTTGAACCCATGCATTCCATAGATATTATTGTTATCTTGGAAAGTTTTGTTTTTGGTTGTTATTTCTTCTGCTCGTAGAGTTTGAGTTCTCAGCGTTACAATGTTATTTGCCTTATCTTATATTTCATTCTGATAAGGTGGTTTTGCGTACCAAACCTGGATTCCTTCCTAAGGTTGTTTCTAATAAGAATATTAATCAGGAAATTGTTGTTCCTTCCTTGTGTCCTAATCCTTCTTCTAAGAAGGAGCGTCTGTTACATAACATAGACGTGGTCCGTGCCTTGAAGTTTTACTTGCAGGCGACTAAGGATTTCCGTCAATCATCTTCATTATTCATTGTTTATTCTGGAAAGCGTAGGGGTCAGAAAGCTACGGCTACCTTTCTTTCTTTTTGACTGAGGAGTATCATCTGCCTGGCATATGAGACTGCTGGACAGCAGCCTCATGAAAGAATTACGGCTCATTCTACTAGGGCTGTGGCTTCCTCATGGGTTTTTAAAAACAATGCTTCTGTAGAACAGATTTGCAAGGCTGCGACTTGGTCGTCTCTTCATACTTTTTCAAATTTTACAAATTTGATACTTTTGCTTCTTCTGAGGCTGTTTTTGTGGGAGAGGTTCTTCAAGCAGTGGTGCCTTCCGTTTAGGTTCCTGTCTTGTCCCTCCCTTTCATCCGTGTCCTATAGCTTTGGTATTGGTATCCCACAAGTAAGGATGAAAACCGTGGACTCGTCATATCTTTGTAAACGAAAAGTAAATTTATGCTTACCTGACAAATTAATTTATTTTACAATATGACGAGTGCACGGCCCACCCTGTTATTTTAAGACAGATTTATTTTATATTTATTTTTTGTAAACTTCAGTCACCTCTGCACCTTTAGCTTTTCCTTTTTCTTCCTAAACCTTCGGTCAAATGACTGGGGGTGGAGGGAAGGGATGAGCTATATATATATATATATATATATATATATATATATATATATACAGCTCTGCTGTGGTGCTCTTTGCCACTTCCTGTTAGCTGGAGGTTAATATCCCACAAGTAAGGATGAAATCCGTGGACTCGTCATATCGTAAAAGAAATTAATTTATCAGTTAAGCATAAATTTACTTTTTGTTGAAATACTTTTAGTATGTCTGTGTCACACCTACTAGTTATCTGCATATTACTAACTAGCCATAACCGGTAAGTGTGTACATAGGATTAAAGGATATAACATATGAGGTATGTTACTCCTAATTAATCTTACATTTAATATAGATATTCCTATCTCTCTCAAGAATATAAAAGTTAGTTTGGGTCTATACAACATGAGCAGTTGAACTGCAGAGAGAGGAATAACAACGGAAGCAAATAAATGCACAAAACTTGAAAACAAAGCCAAGTGGAATAGTAACTGGTAGGTAAGTATTTGAGAATGTTGCAGATAACTGAAATATGAGTTCAGAGCATGAACATAGGTAAATCATATAAGTTAACAGCATACAGCTTTAAGCATATGAGGAATCCAGATACAAATGTTTAATTGATTAGAAAGAGAAGAGTTCAATAATATATTAGTCCTGTTAAATTAAATCATTTGTATTTCAGTGAGATTCACAGCAACAATAAGCAAAATTACTTACAAACTGCTCCAGAGAATCTTGCTGTCTGTGTCAGAAAAGGGCTGTGTTTGAGACCAGACATTCAGCTGGTGATCGATTGGTAGTGCTGACTTGAATTTTAGGAAACAAATTAACATCAGAAGTGTTTGTTAAAGGATTCCTCCCAGATTGTAGATTACCTTTAAATCTTCTGGAAATACCACACACACTGAGAGGCTTAGAGCACAAGGAAAAACAAACAGGCATGAAGCAAACAGAGAGGTCACTTCAGACAGTTTAGCTTAGACTTGAACTGAGGTTGCAAGACAATATCCAAGCAGTTTCTTAGGGGAGTGTCAGACTTATATAGACAGCCACAGTCAGGAAAGGTGATTATGCCAGAATTAAAGGTACAGTGGCACTTAAACATGACAGTGTGTGGCTTATGTTTTATACAGGTGTAACGGGGTTTGGCCTAGGCCCACAATTACCCCTGTGGGTCTTTACCCCAGCTACCTCCATGTGCTCTGCAGGCTGATCCTGAGTCTCCGCTACCTGGGAGTTGGGGTACATGACTGTGGCAGTGCCTCCACCTGACTGGGCATCCAGGGCAAGAATGGGTTTCCCAGACAGGAACATAATAAATAACTACAACACACACAGTAATAACAGTAAAACAGTATGAACATGTATTAAAGGATTATGGCAAATAAAAAATAAGGCAAGAAATACAGTGACTAACTAACACACCGACTCTCTCTAACCAGGCCCAGCACCCTCCCAAACCACCTGCGAACCCACCCTCAGACTTCACCCTAATGGCTGATGGGTACCAGTTGGTGCACAGAAATGTTGGGGCCCTTTAAGGTAATCCACATGCATTTAAACAGTTACAGCTCATAGGAAACTGCAATCCACAGGAAGAGCTGTTTATAAGTTTATGTGATGGACAGAATGCCCTGTTAGTATGACAAGGAGAGAGGATACTTCTTACCACTGACAGGATTCTGCACAGGCTGAAAGAAAACTCCAAGGTCTGCCAGTCATTTACTTTGTCTGCATTCTTCTCCACAGCTCTCTAACAGGGACAGACTGCAGCTGGCAGCATACACTAAATCAGCAGAGGAATGCTGTTACTTTACAAGATGAAGTCTGCAGCTCTCTAACAGGGACAGACTGCAGCTGGCAGCATACACTAAATCAGCAGAGGAATGCTGTTACTTTACAAGATGAAGTCTGCAGCTCTCTAACAGGGTCAGACTGCAGCTGGCAGCAAACACTAAATCAGCAGAGGAATGCTGTTACTTTACAAGATGAAGTCTGCAGCTCTCTAACAGGGTCAGACTGCAGCTGGCAGCATACACTAAATCAGCAGAGGAATGCTGTTACTTTACAAGATGAAGTCTGCAGCTCTCTAACAGGGACAGACTGCAGCTGGCAGCATACACTAAATCAGCAGAGGAATGCTGTTACTTTACAAGATGAAGTCTGCAGCTCTCTCACAGGGACAGACTGCAGCTGGCAGCATACACTAAATCAGCAGAGGAATGCTGTTACTTTACAAGATGAAGTCTGCAGCTCTCTAACAGGGACAGACTGCAGCTGGCAGCATACACTAAATCAGCAGAGGAATGCTGTTACTTTACAAGATGAAGTCTGCAGCTCTCACACAGGGACAGACTGCAGCTGGCAGCATACACTAAATCAGCAGAGGAATGCTGTTACTTTACAAGATGAAGTCTGCAGCTCTCTAACAGGGACAGACTGCAGCTGGCAGCATACACTAAATCAGCAGAGGAATGCTGTTACTTTACAAGATGAAGTCTGCAGCTCTCTCACAGCCAGGCCTCACACACACCTTCACTGCTCTGACATGTCTGCTTCCTCCTGTGTCTTACACTCTTCTTTCAGTTTCACTTGATCACATGACCAACCAGTCTAATAGTTGCCTAGGCAACATCTCCTGCAGATTGTATACAGGTGCAAAAGTTCACAGGAAAATGTTCAACAGGAAGGGCTACACAGGGATTTATGTTTAAACTGAAAATTTGGCACTTGGTTTTGCTAGAACAGGCTAACTGACAAACTGCTTGAGTTTGAAACCAGCTGCAGCTACTTGCATCTTATGTTGTAGGCAGAGAGAAACGCGTGCCTTTTACTTGCTGCGTATTTTTCTCTCTCTGCCGGTCATGTGACTTCTCTCTGCTGTCGGACACTCACGGAGCAGAGCGCCATCATTGAATTTCAGTCTCTTCAGTGTCGATCTACTATACGATCATTTTAGAGACTTCTGGCAGCCAAATTGTGGTATTAAATATTCTTAAAGTGACAGTGTAGTTAAAAAATAATTCTACAATTTGGGGAATTTTTTATTTAGTATTATGGACCAAGACTGTTTTTTGACAAATGCTTGTTATGCCTAGAGGCACAAATTGTTTTGCCTATGCAATTCTGTGCTGCATGCTTAGCTAGCACATATCAATTTAAAGATAGATGGTTGCCCTCTGAGCCCAATATCTCTCAGGATGATAATTTGAGTTCCCCCTCTCTTCAGTACCCCCACTCATCCCTCGGAAAAAAAAAAATTCTTAGGTTAGCTAAATAATCAAACGACTCAAATAAACCTAATGACGTAAAGGCTGTTATTTTTTATTTTACATTTCATTTGCAAGATGTACCGAGTCCACGGATTCATCCTAACTTGTGGGATATTGTCCTTCCTGACAGGAAGTAGCAAAGAGAGCACCACAGCAGAGCTGTCTATATCAGGGTTTTCTTCTTCAACCTATAGCGTGCATTGTTCCTGTAACCACTGCAGCTGCCTTCTGGTCTGAGGCTCTAGAAGAGGCTCTTCAGGTGGAGACCCCACTAGATGATATTCTGGACAGAATTAAGGCTCTTAAGCTGGCTAATTCTTTTATTACAGACGCTGCTTTTCATCTCGCTAAGTTAGCGGCAAATAATTCAGGTTTTGCCATTTTAGCGCGTAGAGCGTTATGGCTTAAAGGGCCACTGTAAGTAAATATTTTCTATGCCTGTTACTAACTAACTACCGCAAATATGCTTTTTATCAATAGCATTTCATTAACATATCTCTACCGTATATCAGAAATCTTGTCTGCAAATTTAATTGTTTTCCAAACCCACTCCGTGGGTATCCTTTGCTCTGTACCAATCCGTTTACAATACCTAGGTTTCAAAATGGCACTTTAAACACAAAGTTATTGGTTTAAGTATTTTGAACATGCAGTGCTGAAAATAGTGGGCAGGATAACGTGACATCATCGGCGAATAAAAGATATAACTTTTAGAAAGTTATGAAACTTCGTTTTGGAGAAAATATAGGTCAGTAGGTTTTAATTAATGTTGATTAACTTTAATATGTTAGTTGTTTAGCTTAAAAATTATAACAGAAAGTAATCATTTAAGTCCTGGTCGGTTGATGTGTTATCTAAATCTAAGCTTTTGACCATCCCTTTCAAAGGTAAGACCCTATTCGGACCTGCACTGAAAGAGATCATTTTGGACATCACTGGGGGGAAGGGTCATGCCCTCCCTCAAGATAAGTCGAATAAGACAAGGACCAAACAAAATAATTTTCATTCCTTTCAAAACTTCAAGGGTGGTCCCGCTTCCACTTCCCCTGCTGCAAAGCAAGAGGGGAACTTTGCTCAATCCAAACCAACCTGGAGACCTAACCAGGCTTGGAACAAGGGTAAACAGGCCAAAAAGCCTGCTGCTGCCACTAAGACAGCATGAAGGGGTAGCCCCAGATCCGGGACTGGATCTACTAGGGGCAGACTCTCTCTCTTTGCTCAGGCCTGGGCAAGAGACGTTCAGGACTCCTGGGCCATAGAAATTGTAACCCAGGTGTATCTTCTAGATTTCAAAGATTCTCCTCCAAGGGGGAGATTCCATCTTTCTCAATTGTCTGTAAACCAGACAAAAAGAGAGGCTTTCTTATGCTGTGTAGAAGACCTTTTTACCATGGGAGTGATCTGCCCAGTTCCAAAAGCAGAACAGGGGCAAGGTTTCTACTCCAATCTGTTTGTGGTTCCCAAAAAAGAGGGAACCTTCAGACCAATTCTAGATCTCAAGATCCTAAACCAATTCCTAAGAGTTCCATCCTTCAAGATGGAGACCATTCGGACTATTTTACCAATGATCCAGGAGGGTCAATATATGACCACTGTGGATTTCAAGGATGCGTATCTACACATTCCTATCCACAAAGGTCATCACCAGTTCCTCAGGTTTGCCTTTCTGGACAGGCATTACCAGTTCATGGCTCTTCCCTTCTGGTTGGCCACGGCACCAAGAATCTTCACAAAAGTGCTAGGGTCCCTGCTGGCGGTCCTAAGGCCGCATGGCATTGCAGTGGTGCCTTATCTAGACGAAATCCTAATTCAAGCGTCGACTTTTCAACTAGCCAAGTCTCACACGGACTTAGTGTTGGCCTTTCTAAGATCTCATGGGTGGAAGGTAAACGTGAAAAAGAGTTCTCTTATTCCTCTCACAAGAGTTCCATTCATGGGAACTCTGATAGATTCGGTGGACATGAAAATATTTCTGACGGAGGTCAGGAAATCAAAGATTTTCACCACCTGCCGAGCTCTTCATTCCATTCCTCGGCCGTCAGTGGCTCAGTGTATGGAGGTAATCGGACTTATGGTAGCGGCAATGGACATAGTTCCGTTTGCTCGCTTGCATCTCAGACCACTGCAACTATGCATGCTCAAACAGTGGAATGGGGATTATGCAGATTTATTGCCTCAGATAAATCTGGATCAAGAGACCAGAGACTCTCTTCTTTGGTGGTTGTCACAGGATTACCTGTCCAGGGGAATGTGTTTCCGCAGGCCAGCGTGGGTTATTGTGACGACGAACGCCTGCCTACTGGGCTGGGGTGCAGTCTGGAATTCCCTGAAAGCACAGAGTTTGTGGACTCAGGAGGAGGCCCTCCTACCGATAAATATTCTGGAATTAAGAGCGATATTCAATGCTCTTCAGGCGTGGCTTCGGCCGGATTCATCAGGTTTCAGTCGGACAACATCACGACTGTAGCTTATATCAATCATCAGGGGGGAACAAGGAGTTCCTTGGTGATGATAGAAGTTTCCAGGATAATCACTCACTCTTGCCATCTATCAGCGATCTATATCCCAGGGGTAGAGAACTGGGAGGCAGATTTTCTAAGTCATCAGACTTTTCATCCGGGGGAGTGGGAGCTCCATCCGGAGGTGTTTGCTCAACTGGTTCAGCTATGGGGTACACCAGAATTGGATCTGATGGCGTCTCGTCAGAACGCCAAACTTCCTTGTTAAGGATCCAGGTCCAGGGATCCTCAGGCAGTACTGATAGATGCTCTAGCAGTACCCTGGTTGTTCAACCTGGCTTATGTGTTTCCACCATTTCCTCTCCTTCCCCGTTTGATTGCCAGAATCAAACAGGAGAGAGCTTCGGTGATTTTGATAGCACCTGCGAGGCCTCGCAGGACTTTGTATGGATACCTGGAGGACATGTAATCTCTACCGCCATGGACTCTGCCACTGCGACGGGACCTTCTAATTCAAGGTCCGTTCAAGCATCCAAATCTACTTTCTCTGCAACGGACTGCTTGGAGATTGAACGCTTAATTTTATCAAAGTGGGGTTTCTCTGAGTCGGTCATAGATACCTTGATTCAGGCTCGAAAGCCTGTCACCAGGAAAATCTATCATAAGATATGGCGTAAATATCTTTTTTGGTGAGAATCCAAAGGCTACTCATGGAGTAAGATCAGGATTCCTAGGATTTTGTCCATTCTTCAAGAAGGATTGGAAAAAGGATTGTCAGCTAGTTCCCTAAAGGGACAGATATCTGCTTTGTCTATCCTCTTGCACAAGCGTCTGGCTGATGTCCCAGACGTTCGGGCTTTTTGTCAGGCTTTAGTTAGAATCAAGCCTGTGTTTAAACCTGTTACTCCGCCATGGAGTCTAAATTTACTTCTTAATGTTCTTCAGGGGGTTCTGTTTGAACCCATGCATTCCATAGATATTAAGCTTCTATCTTGGAAAGTTCTGTTTCTAGTTGCTATCTCTTCAGCTCGAAGAGTTTCTGAACTATCTGCATTACAATGCGACTCGCCTTATCTTGTTTTCCATACTGATAAGGTGGTCGGGCGTACCAAACCTGGGTTCCTCCCTAAGGTCGTTTCTAACAGGAATATCAATCAGGAAATTGTTGTTCCTTCTCTGTGTCCTAATCCTTCTTCTGAGAAGGAACGTCTATTGCACAACTTGGACGTGGTTCGTGCCTTGAAGTTTTATTTGCAGGCAACCAAAGATTTTCGCCAATCATCTTCTTTGTTTGTTGTCTATGCTGGAAAGCGTAGAGGTCAAAAGGCTACAGCTACCTCTTTCCTTTTGGCTGAAAAGCATCATCCGTTTGGCTTATGAGACTGCTGGACATCAGCCTCCTGAAAGAATTACAGCTCACTCCACTAGAGCGGTGGCTTCCACATGGGCTTTTAAACATGATGCTTCTGTTGAACAGATTTGTAAGGCTGCGACTTGGTCTTCGCTTCATACCTATTCCAAATTTTACAAATTTGATACTTTTGCTTCTTCTGAGGCTATTTTTGGGAGAAAGGTTTTGCAAGCAGTGGTGCCTTCCGTTTAGGTTACTGTCTTGTCCCTCCCTTCATCCGTGTCCTAAAGCTTTGGTATTGGTATCCCACAAGTTGGGATGAATCCGTGGACTCGGTACATCTTGCAAAAGAAAACAAAATTTATGCTTACCTGATAAATTTATTTCTTTTGCGATGTACCGAGTCCACGGCCCGCCCTGTCTATTCAAGACAGATAGTATTTTTTTATGTAAACTTCAGTCACCTCTGCACCTTATTGTTTCTCCTTTTCTTCCTTGGCCTTCGGTCGAATGACTGGGGGGTGGAGTTAAGGGGGGAGCTATATAGACCGCTCTGCTGTGGTGCTCTCTTTGCTACTTCCTGTCAGGAAGGACAATATCACACAAGTTAGGATGAATCCGTGGACTCGGTACATCGCAAAAGAAAGAAATTTATCAGGTAAGCATAAATTTTGTTTTTATAATGTATTTCAATTTTTTATAATAGCAGCCTAACTTAAGATCAAAACAAATAAAAACAGCATTAAAATAATTTGTAACTATATTGTTGAATTTCAATGCTAGCTGCAGCTCTTTTAAAGGGACACTGAACCCACATTTTTTCATTCGTGATTCAGATAGAGCATGACATTTTAAGTAACTTTCTAATTTACTCCTATTATCAAATTGTCTTCATTCTCTTGGTATCTTTATTTGAAATGCAAGAATGAAAGATTAGATGCCGGCCCACTTTTGGTGAACAACCTGGATTGTTCTTGCTGATTGGTGGAAAAATTCATCCAACAATAAAAAGTGCTGTCCACAGTTCTGAACCAAAAATAAAAAGCTTAGATGCCTTCTTTTTCAGATAAAGATAGCAAGAGAATGAAGAACATTTGATAATAGAAGTAAATTAGAAAGTTGCTTAAAATTGCATGCTCTATCTGAATCACAAAAGAAACAATTTGGGTTCGGACATACCGCTGGGACTTCCTGTTGGAGGCGGGGCATGCAGGTAGCTGCAGGTAGCTGCAGGTGTCTTGGAAGCTCCGCGCCTCGAGGTGAGGCCTAAACCACCACCAACATATGCGATTTTGCCCTTGGCCCTCTATAGGCTTGGGCATCAGGATCTTGATCCTGCATGGGAAGTCTGGACTTTAGCCTAAGGGTGCACACTGGCTAGTGCACACCGTTTCTACATAAGCCCGCATGTACTGTAACAAGCAGCCTTGGGATAAGACACTTAAAGTTGCTTAGGGATCCATCACCAGCTTCGGTCCAGTGTATTGAGAACCGCCTGAATACCACGGTCACCTACCTGTTAGCTAACTATGTCCGACTAGAGGTACCTGGCTTACCTATACTGGAGGTGTGATCAGCAGAGGTGACACCAGCGCTCTCCCATAGACGCCTGCCTGGTCGGGTGTTCTATACAGGTGAGCGGCAGTTCCTCTGTGCCTTGCGGGACCTGAAGACGGCGCGGTGTACGCTGAAGGTGGCACGGTTCCTTAGCCTACCTGGATGGGCTTGTATCTCAAGCGGTAGTGCCCCCCTCCCTGGTTGAGAGGAAGACACAGTCGGGTACTTTGAAAGAGACCAGGGCCCTCTGGAAGGGGGAATAATAGAAGTATATCCATCTCCTTCAGCGTGAGAAGTCACAAGTGTTGCTGTGCACGCCGGACCTGGTTGCTACAGAGCTTGGGCTTCCTCTTTCAGGCCTATACGGGATTGGATGAACGATTGCTGGGGCGGCCAATCGGACTGCAGCACTGGTCGGCTACGGTGGCTGGTGGACGGCCGCGCTGCGGAGTGGCTCTCTTCCCCCCCATCAATGCGGTGGATCTCCGCCTCAACAGTTTGCTCATAGCCTGGGAAAGTGGGTGAGCAGAGGCACCGCCGAGGTTTGCGACTCCTGTGGCGAGGTACTGTTTCTATATTTGCTTGCTTGCTTACTTTTTGCTGGGTGCAGAGGAAAACTTAAAGTCGTTATAAGCAGCTGCTTCTTCTCTGTCAGATCAGGCTACCGCGGTTGCGGTGAAGTTACTACCTGCTGTTTATTAAAGTGACCATTTGGGCTGGAGTTTTAGCCTTACCTATTACTACTCATTGGCTTCCTACCAATCTGCACGCACATAAGCTGTTTTCTAAACTAGTTGATGTTGAAAAAGTCCTGTATTTTTGCATGCTGAGACTTTTTGAATCAATATATATTTAAGGACTCTAGCATTGACAAACCCCCTGTGCAACATCCCAATAGGTTGCTCTCATATAAACTCTTATTTTGCATTATGTACCTTCAGAGCCTATTATTGTTGATGTTTATATACTATATTTAATTTGGTATATACTGTTTTATTATTTTGCCTGTTTTTGCTATATTTAAAATTAACAATTTTTGTTTCTTTTTTTTTTTTTTTTTTCTTTTGCTGCTGGGTTGTACCTAACATTGTGGTATCTCACTTTGATTGCATTAACTTTTTTAGGCACATACTATTAATTGTTTTACACAGAATTCTTTTTATGAACCCTTCTATAGTTTTTCTAGGGTTAGTGTGAATTTAGGCCATGGAGCTTTGTTTGGACATATATGGGGTTTACTTGTGAATTTATAATAACCTATAATAAGCAACATTTGTACTAATCTATTTCCCAAAAAGCTCAGTGCTACAAAGTTCCTAATTATATAGGATTACACGTTAGACATGGTTTAGGACCAGGGAATTTGCTAAGAAAGGGTTACAATTTATATATTTATATAAAGACAAGAATTAGGGGATACACTTAAACAGTCACTAGGAACAGGAATATAAGCACTTTATGACCTCAGAGCACATTCTGTTATATTTTTGTGTGAGTTAAAATAATACAACAGAAATACAAGCACCTTAAGAGATATTTGCCCTAGGTTCTCTACCTCTAGAGAGCTGGCTTTGATGTGGATTTACTATATATAATAGAAGTAGGGGCAGCTAGGTAACACCATCACGTAATTTATTTATTTACTATAGATTCACTTGCACGATAGACAACATTTAGAGATAATCTTGCCAGGATAGCACAAGTATGAAGTGCTGATTATACAGATACTACAGGGATTACTTTCCTGTGCTCTTAGACGAGTAATACTTATATAATTTATATGCCCATATTCAATAGAAACACATAGTCAGAGACTACCTAAGTAAGTAGTAAGCCCCTGCATCCATTACAACCTTTTTTTTTTTTTTTTTTTTTTTTTTGACTGTAATCTGTCAAGAAATACGTCTGGTCTATGGACAGATACCTGCATCAAAGGGGCTCTCCTTCCAATATGCCTCCTAAGTCCAAAGAAAAAAAAGGGAGCAGCAGAAATCTGGATTCTAGCATAGTGTCCCCTCAAGATAACATCCCTTCTAATAACATGGCAGAATTTGCAGCTGAAGTAGCTAAAATTTTGATGCCCCAATTTGATTCGATCAAAAAAGAGATCAGAAATGAGATATCTAACCTCACTACTGAAGTTAGACAATTTTCATCCAGAATGGATGAAATTGAGAATAGAATCTCAGACCTGGAAGACAGGTTTAATGTTTTAGATCCATCTATAGATTCCTATGGTAAAACTATTACATCTCTTCAAGCTAAGATCGAGGACCTGGAGGATCGCTCAAGGCGTAATAATTTAAAAGTGATTGGGCTCCCTGAAACCCCTGAGTTTCTGGATTTAATGACCTTTGCCTCCTCCACACTACCTCAGGCCTTGCAGATTCCAGCTCCTGCTGCTCCCTTCCAGATTGAAAGAGCTCATAGGATAGGGCAACGTCGTGAGCATAGTGAGTCCCAGAGACCTAGACCTGTGATCTTTAGATTTGTAAATTTTCAGGATAAAATGCTGTATCTTCGACATTACAGGAAATGTAACCCGTTCACTTTAGGCCAACATAAGCTGTTGATGTTTCAGGACTTTTCCTCTGAAACCATGGCAAAGAGAAGGGATATGTCTTTCTTTTATGGTAGACTCCAGAGAGAAAAGTATAATATCAAGCTCCTGTATCCTGCAAAATTAGTAGTACTAAAAGACGGCACTACATACACTCTGAACAATGTTATGGAAGCTGAAGCTTTCTGTAGAGAATCAGGGGTACCTTAGCCTATGTATTGTTGTTTAGGTAGTTTAGAGGCGCTAGAAATGAGAGTTACTATGGTTTCTTGTATACGTTCTGAAGGGTATTGGAATTTGAGACAGAAATGGTATAACTGGGGTGTGTGTTTGTTTGTTTCTGCTTCTAGAAATATAAATGGGGTGAGTGTGGGGTTTTTTTTTTTTTTTTTGTTTTTTTTTTCTTTTCTCTTCTGCTTTTTCTTTTTCTCTTCTCCCGTCTCTCTCATTGTCTCTCCGGTCCCCTTCCCCCTTTTCACATCCAAGGGTCTGCCACCCTCTCCTTCGGGTTCATTTCTTGACTACCGAGATTGTATATACAATGAGTTCATTTGGGTATGTATCTACGGATTAGAGACAAATAATTTCTCTGATTAGTAAGCTCAATTTACTATCATGGAATATTGGTGGTATTAACTCCCCAATTAAAAGGAAAACTATAATAAAACACCTGGGTAAATTTAACCCTGATATAGTTTTCCTACAGGAGCTCCATCTCAAGGCTCTTGAAATACCTAAATTGAAAGCTAAGTGGGTGGGGGAAGTTCTGGCGGCTCCTTTTACATCTAGGAAGAGGGGAGTGGCCATTTTAGTAAATCGGAAGTTGGAATATCAGGTAATTAATACTGTAACCGATCCTGAGGGCAGATTCTTAATCGCGGAACTGGAAATTAAACGTATAAAATACATACTGTGCAATATATATGGTCCCAATCAAAGCGATCGTAAATTTTGGTCTACACTCTCAGTTAAACTACATAACTATATTGGGTCAAATCTAATTATCGGGGGAGACCTAAATTTAATGGCAGATCCTCTGCTAGATAGCTCAAATAAAAAGGCCCTAAAAAATAGGGACCGGAAAGCTCGGACCTTTCAGAAATTCTGTAGTCAGCTGGGACTGGTGGACATATGGCGGGTCCAGAACCCGGACGCTCGAGATTACTCTTGTGTATCTCAAGTCCAACAGTCTTTCTCGAGGATCGATTATTTTTTAATTTCTGAATCCCTGCTTAACTGGAACTGGGTGTCCAGTATTGGAGACATCGTCATTTCCGATCACGCTGTGATCGGGTTGAGATGTGATACAAATTGTGGACACCGAGATAAGAACCATATATATTTCCCTAAGTACCTGAGCAACAATATCAAGTTTCAGAACCAATTACGTTTAAAATGGGATGAATACTATAATAACAATCACAGTTATATAGATAAGATCGAAGTATTCTGGGAGGCCTCTAAGGCCGTTTTACGAGGGGAAATTAAATCTTACTCCCTACATCTGAAAAAAAATTGGACCCTAACAACTAGACAACTTGCTAATCGGGTTAAGAACGCATATAGGGCTTATATTATAAACCACACTAAAGTTTACTGGGATGCATATGTGACTGCAAAAATGCTCCGGGACACGCATATTAAGCAAAGTAGCGTTCAGGAAGAAATGAGAATGAGAGCAATATACGGTGGCTTTACGGGTAGATCGGCGAAATTTCTGGCCAGAACCACTAAATCTTCTCCCAGACATCCAATATCTGCTATTAAACAGGGAGATATGAGATATACCAAACATACTGACATTGAAAAAGTATTCTTTGACTTTTTTTCAAGATCTATACAAAAGAGAGCCTACTAACCCCGATAAGAGATTGGCATTCTGGGAAAAGATTGAGATTCCAAGGTTATCTTCTGATGCCAGAGACACGATTAATGCCTCTATTACTGAGGAGGAAATCACAATTAAGAACGCGAAAACTAATAAAGCGGCTGGACCTGATGCCCCCCCCATCGAGTACTATAGGATTTTACAGACACAGGTGACCCCAATACTGAATAAGCTATTTAATTTTTATTTTTCAGAAAACACTAATTGTTCTCCGTCTTTTACAACCGCAAATATCTCATTAATTCTAAAAAAAGGTAAAGATCCGGAATTACCTAGCTCCTATAGACCGATCTCAGTCCTAAACGCCGACTATAAGCTGCTGGCATCTATAATAGCCTCCCGATTGAAACCATACATGGGTGATTTAATCCACGAGAACCAATCTGGTTTCATGTCGGGCCGGAACCCTGTAAGAAATACAAGGAAACTATTAATCCTGATCGAATCCTTCTGGATCAAATATAAGTCTTTACGAGTACGGGAAACGGACGATATGGCTATCTTAACGATCGACGCGGAGAAAGCATTCGATCGCGTTGACTGGGTCCATTTGTTCTCCGCGCTGGATCGGTTCGGATTTCCTGAATATTTTATTAATTATATTCAATTAATCTATAGTACCCCTTCTTCGGCGGTCATCATAAATAATACATCTACCCAACGCTTTGAGCTCTCCAGAGGGACTAGACAAGGATGCCCTCTTTCCCCTTTTCTATTCAACCTGAGTATAGAACCTCTTGCCATTCGATTAAGACAAGAACTGGATGGGATTCTCATGGCAGATGAAAAGCTAGTGTTGCTCCTATATGCGGATGATCTCTTAATATTTCTTTCTAATCTTAAGGTCACTATACCCATCTTTCAAATGATTATCCAAGAATTTGGGGAGATCTCTGGATTTAAGATAAATATCTCAAAATCAGAACTAATGTGGGTATATAGAAATCCTCCTTATTATTGTAATCATCCCTTCCTTGAGGTCTCCCAGATTACTTATCTCGGTCTTTGTCTATCTAGAAATCCAGAAGAGTGGTACAAAATAAATTATAGGCCATGTCTAGATTACTGCAGAAAGAAGTTAGTGGAGTGGACTTCGTTACCTATATCATTAACGGCGCGTGTAACTTTAATTAAATCTGTCCTCTTTCCAAAACTTTTTTATATTATGCAGAATATCCCGTGTTTTCTACATAAAAAAGATATTATCATGTATAATAGGGCATGTTCTCAATTCTTATGGAATGGTAAGAGACCACGCATTGCGCCCCATAGACTTATGAATTCTAAGCTTTCAGCCGGCCTCGCTCTCCCTAATATTCAATCATATAATCTGGCCATCTTAGCCAGATTTGCTCTAGACTGGCTAACTGGGAAAGACCAAATTTCCTCGGTTATCTGGGAAAATCAAATGGTGGCCCCGTTCAATTTGAAGGCACTTTTACACTGTCCCCTCACTTCCCTGCCCTCCAATATATTCTATATGACCACCTTTAAGAACGTTCTGGTGGCCTGGCAGAGGCTTTGTGTGGAAAACGATTGCTCCCCCCATATATCACAATATTTAACTATATGTGGTAATCCTGAGTTCGGGCCGGGCTTAACCAACCAGATATTCAAAGCTTGGGCGTCAAAGGGTCTTCAAAATATTTGGCAACTACTAGGCACAGACGGATACCCACGACTGTTTGAGGATATTGCAACACAATACGATCTACAGCCACGCGAATTCTATGCTTATCTCCAAGTTAGACACTATCTGCAGGAGCTACGCTCAAAATACGGGAATAATTGGTCCCGGGGCGAGCTACAGGCCAGGATCTCCCTGTATGCGGCAGGAATCTATATAATTTCCCCACTATATCTTCTCACAAATCAGAAAACGTCAAAGACACAGGTAACTGAGATGGTGGCAATGTGGGACACATATTTCCCAGATATAGATGAACAGACCATTATAGGGAGTTTCCAAATAATCCAGCAAAGCTGGGTACCGACTTCGTGGAGAGAGTCGCAGATAAAAATTGGTCTTAAAAGATATCTTACCCCTGCTGTTCTCTCCAAATGGTATAAATCAAGAGTCCTCTGTCCTAGATGTTCTTCATTAAGTGCAGATCTATTCCACTGTCTCTGGAGTTGCCCCAAAATCCATCAATACTGGAAGAAAATATCCTACTGGATGACAGTAATTTTGAAATTGGATCATAAAGTATCCCCAATGGATGTTTTCTTTTTGGTGAAATTTCAGGGAATAACCAAGAATTACAATCTGATAAATACGATAATCCTAACAGCTCGGAATCTTATCTTTAAACAGTGGAAAGCTTCTTCTGCACCTACAATGAAACAATTTAAAAGTGCTATGATTAACCATTTCACAACAGAGCAATTCAATATTCCCTATCCACAAGATAAATATCTGCCTACATTCTTCAAAAAATGGGAAACACTTGTGAGATCTTGTCCTCTCGCACTTCAGAAAAAGTTAATTAAACCTCTCAGAGACACGGAGTATGTTATGGTAAACATTCTAGCTGGCCACTTCCCTGGAGAATGGGCGTCAGATTCTGGGTCAGGTGATTAGGCGGGGAGGGAGACGAGAGAGCTGCGGATTTCCCTTTTTTTTTTTTTTTTTTTTTTTTTTTTGTTGTGTGTGATGTGTGTATGCCTGGGAGAGATATTAATTATTAAAAGAAGTAAAGATGAAAAATGACCACAAATTTGTCACAAGTGTAGTATGTTTTTTAGACTTTGATACACATAGGATAAACTCTGGTTGATTGTCTAAATTTTGGATTATCTTTATTATGTAAACCACTATTGTAAGGGGATTTGCTGACCCTTACCTTGACACGGACTGTTAATGTTTAAACTGTATATGGAATATTTTATTCATTGTGATGTATTTTTACATTTGATTATTGTAATATATTGTCTTTACTATAAAATAAAAGTTAAAAAAAAAAAGAAACAATTTGGGTTCAGTGTCCCTTTAAAAGTTCCAGTTTTCAACCACTTATCCATTTTGGGGCACAAAAAGTCAGTCAAATCAATAAATAATAGCTAAACACTTAAAATTAAGCACTCATAAAAAAAGAACGATCTAGGTGGACTAGGCCTATTAACCCCTCAAGGATCACAGCAGGGGGGAGAGGCCCAGTCAGCTAGGCATGAAGTGCAGTAATGTTAGAGCTGGGAGGTAGAAAGGCACCAGTTACCTTTAAGATTTTTGTCCAGGATAAAGACGCTATGTCTAAATGGGTAAATGACCCTATCCCTAATCATGTCTGGTAAGTAGAGAAGATAGGCCTCCGACTTGTAGAAAAACTTCCTAACTATTTTTTCTGGGTCTCCCTTTGAGTCTGCTTGTTCAACCAACTTCTGGGTAATTAATTGTTGTAAGGGTGGTGTCTTGCTGCTCGCCCATCCTGCCAAGATTAGTTGCCTTGCCAACATTATTACCGTTATGAAAATGTGTTTAAATGTCTTATCTTTCAGAATTAAAAGAATAACGTGTTGATCTGAGAAGCTTATTTCTTCCTTAGTAACCAAAGTCAGCCAATAAGCAATCTTATGCCAGAAACCCTGTAACTTGGGACAATCCCATAACAAGTGTTTCCAGTGCAGACATCAGTGGCCCCAGGTACCCACTTGGAGCGGAGTCTAGGAGTAATATGTGTGCTGCAGGAGATTCACATGGGTCTCTCGTAGGTTTGCCGACAATGTAGCTACCTGTGCTCTATCAAGGCTATCGCTTAGGAGGTTTACATCGTTTACATCCCAGGGAAATTGTTCAGAGTCCCTCCACCACAGTGCAACCCTCTGTATGACTGAGTGTTCAAAGTGCTTAAGGATAAGATGGTATATGTGCATGATCTTATGGGAACCCTGTTTTGCTAGGGTACACAGCCTATCATTGTTTATAGGTTCTTTGGTTAGAAGGCCATCTGCTTTTAGTTTATTTATGTAGTGCCTACTCTGAAAGTATGCAATCTATGGCCTAGATTTGGAGTTCGGCGGTAAAAGGGCTGTTAACGCTCCGCGGGCTTTTTTCTGGCCGCACCATAAATTTAACTCTGGTATCGAGAGTTAAAACAAATGCTGCGTTAGGCTCCAAAAAAGGAGCGTAGAGCATTTTTACCGCAAATGCAACTCTCGATACCAGAGTTGCTTACGGACGCGGCCGGCCTCAAAAACGTGCTCGTGCACGATTCTCCCATAGGAAACAATGGGGCAGTTTGAGCTGAAAAAAAACCTAACACCTGCAAAAAAGCAGCGTTCAGCTCCTAACGCAGCCCCATTGATTCCTATGGGGAAACACTTCCTACGTCTGCACCTAACACCCTAACATGTACCCCGAGTCTAAACACCCCTAATCTTACACTTATTAACCCCTAATCTGCCGCCCCCGCTATCCCCTGCATATTTTTTTTAACCCCTAATCTGCCGCTCCGTAAAACGCCGCCACCTACGTTATCCCTATGTACCCCTAATCTGCTGCCCTAACATCGCCGACCCCTATGTTATATTTATTAACCCCTAATCTGCCCCCCACAACGTCGCCTACACTTATTAACCCCTAATCTGCCGAGCGGACCTGAGCGCTACTATAATAAAGTTATTAACCCCTAATCCGCTTCACTAACCCTATCATAAATAGTATTAACCCCTAATCTGCCCTCCCTAACATCGCCGACACCTACCTTCAATTATTAACCCCTAAACTTCCGATCGGAGCTCACCGCTATTCTAATAAATGTATTAACCCCTAAAGCTAAGTCTAACCCTAACACTAACACCCCCCTAAGTTAAATATAATTTACATCTAACGAAATTAATTAACTCTTATTAAATAACTTATTCCTATTTAAAGCTAAATACTTACCTGTAAAATAAATCCTAATATAGCTACAATATAAATTATAATTATATTATAGCTATTTTAGGATTAATATTTATTTTACAGGCAACTTTGTAATTATTTTAACCAGGTACAATAGCTATTAAATAGTTAAGAACTATTTAATAGCTACCTAGTTAAAATAATAACAAATTTACCTGTAAAATAAATCCTAACCTAAGTTATAATTAAACCTAACACTACCCTATCAATAAAATAATTAAATAAACTACCTACAATTACCTACAATTAACCTAACACTACACTATCAATAAATAAATTAAACACAATTGCTACAAATAAATACAATTAAATAAACTAACTAAAGTACAAAAAATAAAAAAGAACTAAGTTACAGAAAATAAAAAAATATTTACAAACATAAGAAAAATATTACAACAATTTTAAACTAATTACACCTACTCTAAGCCCCCTAATAAAATAACAAAGCCCCCCAAAATAAAAAATTCCCTACCCTATTCTAAATTAAAAAAGTTACAAGCTCTTTTACCTTACCAGCCCTGAACAGGGCCCTTTGCGGGGCATGCCCCAAGAATTTCAGCTCTTTTGCCTGTAAAAGAATAAATACAATACCCCCCCCCCCCAACATTACAACCCACCACCCACATACCCCTAATCTAACCCAAACCCCCCTTAAATAAACCTAACACTAAGCCCCTGAAGATCTTCCTACCTTGTCTTCACCATCCAGGTATCACCGATCCGTCCTGGCTCCAAGATCTTCATCCAACCCAAGCGGGGGTTGGCGATCCATAATCCGGTCCAGAAGAGGCTCCAAAGTCTTCCTCCTATCCGGCAAGAAGAGGACATCCGGACCGGCAAACATCTTCTCCAAGCGGCATCTTCGATCTTCTTCCATCCGGTGCGGAGCGGGTCCATCTTGAAGCAGGCGACGCGGATCCATCCTCTTCTTCCGATGTCTCCCGACTAATGACGGTTCCTTTAAGGGACGTCATCCAAGATGGCGTCCCTCGAATTCCGATTGGCTGATAGGATTCTATCAGCCAATCGGAATTAAGGTAGGAATTTTCTGATTGGCTGATGGAATCAGCCAATCAGAATCAAGTTCAATCCGATTGGCCGATCCCATCAGCCAATCAGATTGAGCTCGCATTCTATTGGCTGATCGGAACAGCCAATAGAATGCGAGCTCAATCTGATTGGCTGATTGGATCAGCCAATCGGATTGAACTTGATTCTGATTGGCTGATTCCATCAGCCAATCAGAAAATTCCTACCTTAATTCCGATTGGCTGATAGAATCCTATCAGCCAATCGGAATTCGAGGGACGCCATCTTGGATGACGTCCCTTAAAGGAACCGTCATTAGTCGGGAGACATCGGAAGAAGAGGATGGATCCGCGTCGCCTGCTTCAAGATGGACCCGCTCCGCACCGGATGGAAGAAGATCGAAGATGCCGCTTGGAGAAGATGTTTGCCGGTCCGGATGTCCTCTTCTTGCCGGATAGGAGGAAGACTTTGGAGCCTCTTCTGGACCGGATTATGGATCGCCAACCCCCGCTTGGGTTGGATGAAGATCTTGGAGCCAGGACGGATCGGTGATACCTGGATGGTGAAGACAAGGTAGGAAGATCTTCAGGGGCTTAGTGTTAGGTTTATTTAAGGGGGGTTTGGGTTAGATTAGGGGTATGTGGGTGGTGGGTTGTAATGTTGGGGGGGGGGTATTGTATTTATTCTTTTACAGGCAAAAGAGCTGAAATTCTTGGGGCATGCCCCGCAAAGGGCCCTGTTCAGGGCTGGTAAGGTAAAAGAGCTTGTAACCTTTTTAATTTAGAATAGGGTAGGGAATTTTTTATTTTGGGGGGCTTTGTTATTTTATTAGGGGGCTTAGAGTAGGTGTAATTAGTTTAAAATTGTTGTAATATTTTTCTTATGTTTGTAAATATTTTTTTATTTTCTGTAACTTAGTTCTTTTTTATTTTTTGTACTTTAGCTAGTTTATTTAATTGTATTTATTTGTAGCAATTGTGTTTAATTTATTTATTGATAGTGTAGTGTTAGGTTAATTGCAGGTAATTGTAGGTAGTTTATTTAATTATTTTATTGATAGTCTAGTGTTAGGTTTAATTATAACTTAGGTTAGGATTTTTTTTACAGGTAAATTTGTTATTATTTTAACTAGGTAACTATTAAATAGTTCTTAACTATTTAATAGCTATTGTACCTGGTTAAAATAATTACAAAGTTGCCTGTAAAATAAATATTAATCCTAAAATAGCTATAATATAATTATAATTTATATTGTAGCTATATTAGGATGTATTTTACAGGTAAGTATTTAGCTTTAAATAGGAATAAGTTATTTAATAAGAGTTAATTAATTTTGTTAGATTTAAATTATATTTAACTTAGGGGGTTGTTAGTGTTAGGGTTAGACTTAGCTTTAGGGGTTAATCCATTTATTAGAATAGCGGTGAGCTCCGATCGGAAGTTTAGGGGTTAATAATTGAAGGTAGGTGTCGGCGATGTTAGGGAGGGCAGATTAGGGGTTAATACTATTTATGATCGGGTTAGTGAGGCGGATTAGGGGTTAATAACTTTATTATAGTAGCGCTCAGGTCCGCTCGGCAGATTAGGGGTTAATAAGTGTAGGCAGGTGTCGGCGACGTTGTGGGGGGCAGGTTAGGGGTGAATAAATATAATATAGGGGTCGGCGGGGTTAGGGGCAGCAGATTAGGGGTACATAAGTATAACGTAGGTGGCGGTCGGCAGATTAGGGGTTAAAAATTTAAATCGAGTGGCGGCGATGTGGGGGGAGCTCGGTTTAGGGGTACATAGGTAGTTTATGGGTGTTAGTGTACTTTAGGGTACAGTAGTTAAGAGCTTTATAAACCGGCGTTAGCCAGAAAGCTCTTAACTCCTGCTATTTTCAGGCGGCTGGAATCTTGTCGTTAGAGCTCTAACGCTCACTGCAGAAACGACTCTAAATACCAGCATTAGAAAGATCCCATTGAAAAGATAGGCTACGCAAATGGCGTAGGGGGATCTGCGGTATGGAAAAGTCGCGGCTGAAAAGTGAGCGTTAGACCCTTTAATCACTGACTCCAAATACCAGCGGGCGCCCAAAACCAGCGTTAGGAGCCTCTAACGCTGGTTTTGACGGCTACCGCCGAACTCTAAATCTAGGCCTAAGTGAATTAGGAAATTCATATAGGTTTTGTAATTCCTGGAATGTAATGATATCCATAGTCAAAGGATTTATAAGCTGATTGAGTGTAGTGAGCTGTTGCAGTTGCCAATTTCTGAATATTTCTGATGTATATCCGGGTATGAATTGTAAGTTGCCCTGTATTGGTAAGTATTTACTAACTGATCATTGGACTCCCCACAAGTGACACAGCTTAGCCCAAGCCCTCAATGGGTCCCTATATAATATGTGATTCCGTATATGTAGAGGAAGCAAAGCAAGGTTAGCGTGAGGAAGAAATGCTAGATTTAGTGGTTTGATAATCCCCCTTTCTAGGGTCGGGACGGTGAAGTGTTCGCTGCCCACCAGCCAGTCAATAACTAATTTGGTGAGAGTGGCCCAATTATACCATAATATGTGCGGGAGGCGTAGTCCCCCTTTAGACATCGGCATTGCTAGGGCGGTCTTCCCTATCCTATGTTTTTTCCCTCTCCAAATGAAATTCCATAGAGAGCTTTGTAGGGAGTTTGCATCTTGTTGGGTAAGAAGGGGCAGCATCTGTAAAGGGTATAAGAGTTTAGGTAATGCAATCATTTTAAAGAGGTGGATTCTGCCGGAGAGGGAAAGAGTTAAGTTTGCCCAACTAGAGAGTAACGTTTTAATATTGGCAATAGTGTCTGTAAGATTAAGACAATATAATTTGTTAGGGTTGTTGTGCAAGCAGATACCTAAATATTTGAAAGAACCATCAGTAATTTTAAGCCCCATGTCTATCAGTGCAGTATTCTGAGAGTTTTGTAGCCAGATAACTTCAGACTTACCTATGTTAATTTTGTAGCCTGAGAATGTGCCACATTTATCAATGATGTATAAAAGTGTTTTTTAGCTGAGTACTAGGGTTACCCACGAACAGCAACAAATCATCCGCATATAGTGACAGATGTTGTGTGGTGCCAAGCAGGTCCAAGCCTTTGCAATTTTTCCTGATGTAACATGCTAGAGGTTTTATGGCCAAATCGAACAGTAAAGGAGAAAGGGGACATTCTTGCCGCGTATCCCTTTGAAGCTCAAAGGAAGGAGAGAGCCCTCCATTGATTATCAAGGATGCTTTGGGAGCATTATAAAGTGTGTAGAGAAATTACCCGCGATGACAAACCCATTCTATCCTATCAAATGCCTTTTCCGCATCTAATGCTAAAAGACAAGCATCTTGTAGTTTAGAACTATTTGGAGAAGAGGTGTTATACCAATACTGTGGGGTGACCGCTAATGTTGGTTACCGAGGATCATCCTCTAACAAATCCTGTCTGGTCAGAGTGCACAATGGCAGGCAGAGCCTGCACTAGTCTATCCGCTAAGATTTTGGTTAAAATGTTATAATCCCTGTTAAGTAGAGAGATTGGACGATATGAGGACGTGTTAGTGGGGTCTCTGTCGGGCTTAAGTATAAGGTATATATTGGCTTCCGAAAATCTGCTATCCATTTGCGTGGTTCCCCCCAAGTAGGCTGTGTACAATGAGGACAGAGTGGGGGCTAGTTCGTTAATTTAGACGTTTATAATACTCTGTTGGTAATCTATCTGGGCCAGCAGCTTTTCCTAATTTAGCACTCCGTATTGCTCCGATCACCTCCTGTGGGCTAATCTGTGAGTTAAGAAGTGAAGTTTGGTCCTCTGTTAGTGTAGGGAGTCGTATGGATTCCCATAAATGTTGTTTCTCTTCATGATTAACCGTTTGACTGGAATATAGTGATGTATAATACTTTACAAATTCTGCCATAATTTCCCTTGTGTCAGAGGTGATGTGGACCTGAGTGTTGATGGCTGTTATGTATGATTTAGGGCTGTACATCCTGACAAGATTCGCTAATAGTTTGCCTGATTTGTTGCCATGTTTATAGTAATGACCTTGCCTGTGTATATTAAATTGATGGTCTTGCTGAGCTAGAAAGGTGTTTCTGGTCTGTTTGAGATCATAATTTCTCCAATATTGGTGTGTCCGGTCCACGGCGTCATCCTTACTTGTGGGATATTCTCTTCCCCAACAGGAAATGGCAAAGAGTCCCAGCAAAGCTGGCCATATAGTCCCTCCTAGGCTCCGCCCACCCCAGTCATTCTCTTTGCCGTTGCACAGGCAACATCTCCACGGAGATGGTTAAGAGTTTTTTGGTGTTTAAATGTAGTTTTTATTCTTCTATCAAGTGTTTGTTATTTTAAAATAGTGCTGGTATGTACTATTTACTCTGAAACAGAAAAGGATGAAGATTTCTGTTTGTAAGAGGAAGATGATTTTAGCAGACAGTAACTAAAATCGATTGCTGTTTCCACATAGGACTGTTGAGATGAAGTAACTTCAGTTGGGGGAAACAGTTAGCAGACTTTTCTGCTTAAGGTATGACTAGCCATATTTCTAACAAGACTGTGTAATGCTGGAAGGCTGTCATTTCCCCTCATGGGGACCGGTAAGCCATTTTCTTAGTCAAACAAACAGAATAAAGGGCTTAATATGGGCTAAAAAACTGGTAGACATTTTTATGGAAATCGATTGCTTTATTTGGGCATATTATTCAGATTTAGGCTAACAATTGGCATTTATAATCTTGGGGAACGTTTATAAAACGGCAGGCACTGTGTTAGACACCTTTTTCAGTCAGGGGGCCTTTCTAGTTATAGACTGAGCCTCATTTTCGCGCCATTACTGCGCAGTTGTTTTTTGAGAGCAGGGCATGCAGATGCATGTGTGAGGATCTAAGAATCACTGAAAAAGCTTCTAGAAGGCGTCATTTGGTATCGTATTCCCCTCTGGGCTTGGTTGGGTCTCAGCAAAGACTATAGCTGGGACTGTATAGGGGTTAAATTTTAAAACGGCTCCGGTTCCGATATTTTAAGGGTTAAAGCTCTGAAATTTGGTGTGCAATACTTTTAATGCTTTAAGACACTGTGGTGAAATTTTGGTAATTTTTGAACGATTCCTTCATATTTTTTCACATATTCAGTAATAAAGTGTTTTCTGTTTGAAATTTAAAGAGACAGTAACGGTTTTATTTTAAAACGTTTTTTGTGCTTTGTTGACAAGTTTAAGCCTGTTTAACATGTCTGTACCTTCAGATAAGCTATGTTCTATATGTATGAAAGCCAATGTGTCTCCCCATTTAAATTTATGTGATAATTATGCCATAGTGTCCAAACAAAGTAAGGACAGTACTGCCACAGATAATGATATTGCCCAAGATGATTCCTCAAATGAGGGGAGTAAACATGATACTACATCATCTCCTACTGTGTCTACACCAGTTTTGCCCATGCAGGAGGCCCCTAGTACATTTAGTGCGCCAATACTTATTACCATGCAACAATTAACGGCTGTAATGGATAACTCCATAGCAAATCTTTTATCCAAAATGCCTACTTATCAGAGAAAGCGAGATTGCTCTGTCTTAAACACTGAAGAGCAAGAGGGCGCTGATGATAATTGTTCTGTCATACCCTCACACCAATCTGAAGGGGCCATGAGGGAGGTTTTGTCTGATGGAGAAATCTCAGATTCAGGAAAAATTTCTCATCAAGCTGAACCTGATGTTGTAACATTTAAATTTAAATTAGAACATCTCCGCGCACTGCTTAAGGAGGTGTTATCTACTCTGGATGATTGTGACAACTTGGTCATTCCAGAGAAATTATGCAAGATGGACAAGTTCCTAGAGGTTCCGGTGCCCCCCGACGCTTTTCCTATACCCAAGCAGGTGGCGGACATAGTAAATAAGGAATGGGAAAAGCCCGGCATACCTTTTGTTCCCCCCCCTATATTTAAGAAATTATTTCCTATGGTCGACCCCAGAAAGGACTTATGGCAGACAGTCCCCAAGGTCGAGGGGGCAGTTTCTACTCTAAACAAACGCACTACTATTCCTATCGAAGATAGTTGTGCTTTCAAAGATCCTATGGATAAAAAATTGGAAGGTTTGCTTAAAAAGATTTTTGTACAGCAAGGCTACCTTCTACAACCAATTTCATGCATTGTTCCTGTCACTACGGCAGCGTGGTTCTGGTTCGAGGAACTAGAAAAGTCGCTCAGTAGATAAACTCCATATGAGGAGGTTATGGACAGAGTTCACGCACTTAAATTGGCTAACTCTTTTATTTTAGATGCCGCTTTGCAATTAGCTAGATTAGCGGCGAAAAATTCAGGGTTTGCTATCGTGGCGCGCAGAGCGCTTTGGCTAAAGTCTTGGTCAGCGGATGTGTCATCCAAGACAAAATTGCTTAACATCCCTTTCAAAGGTAAAACTTTATTTGGACCAGAATTGAAAGAGATTATTTCAGACATCACTGGGGGAAAGGGCCACGCCCTTCCACAGGATAGGTCTTTTAAGGCTAAAAATAAGCCTAATTTTCGTCCCTTTCGCAGAAACGGACCAGCCTCTAATTCTGCATCCTCTAAGCAAGAGGGTAATGCCTCACAACCCAAATCAGCCTGGAAACCAATGCAAGGCTGGAACAAGGGTAAGCAGGCCAAGAAGCCTGCCACTGCTAACAAAACAGCATGAAGGAGTAGCCCCCGATCTGGGACCGGATCTAGTGGGGGGCAGACTCTCTCTCTTTTTGCTCAGGCTTGGGCAAGAGATGTTCAGGATCCTTGGGCGCTAGAAATAGTTTCTCAAGGTTATCTCCTGGAATTCAAGGAACTACCCCCAAGGGGAAGGTTCCACAGGTCTCACTTATCTTCAAACCAAATAAAGAGACAGGCATTCTTACATTGTGTAGAAGACCTGTTAAAGATGGGAGTGATACACCCAGTTCCAATAAAGGAACAAGGAATGGGATTTTATTCCAATCTGTTCGTAGTTCCCAAAAAAGAGGGAACGTTCAGACCAATTTTGGATTTGAAGATCCTAAACAAATTTCTCAGGGTACCATCGTTCAAAATGGAAACTATTCGAACGATTCTACCCACCATCCAGGAAAGTCAATTTATGACTACCGTGGATCTAAAGGATGCGTACCTACATATTCCTATCCACAAGGAACATCATCAGTTCCTAAGGTTCGCTTTTCTGGACAAGCATTACCAGTTTGTGGCCCTCCCATTCGGATTGGCCACTGCTCCAAGGATTTTCACAAAGGTGCTAGGGTCACTTCTAGCGGTTCTAAGACCAAGGGGCATTGCAGTAGTACCTTACTTGGACGACATTCTAATACAAGCGTCGTCCCTGTCAAAAGCAAAGGCTCATACGGACATCGTTCTAGCCTTTCTCAGATCTCACGGATGGAAGGTGAACAAAGAAAAAAGTTCTCTGTCCCCGTCAACAAGAGTTCCCTTCTTGGGAACAATAATAGATTCCTTAGAAATGAGGATTTTTCTGACAGAGGTCAGAAAATCAAAACTTCTAAGCTCTTGTCAAGTGCTTCATTCTGTTCCTTGTCCTTCCATAGCGCAGTGCATGGAAGTAGTAGGATTGATGGTTGCAACAATGGACATAGTTCCTTTTGCACGAATTCATCTAAGACCATTACAACTGTGCATGCTCAAACAGTGGAATGGGGATTATACAGACTTGTCTCCAATGATTCAAGTAGATCAAAAGACCAGAGATTCACTCCGTTGGTGGCTGACCCTGGACCATCTATCCCAGGGAATGAGCTTCCGCAGACCAGAGTGGGTCATTGTCACGACCGACGCCAGTCTAGTGGGCTGGGGCGCGGTCTGGGAATCCCTGAAAGCTCAGGGACTATGGTCTCAGGAAGAGTCTCTTCTCCCGATAAACATTCTAGAACTGAGAGCGATATTCAATGCTCTCAGAGCTTGGCCTCAACTAGCAAAGGCCAAATTCATAAGGTTTCAATCAGACAACATGACGACCGTTGCATATATCAATCATCAGGGGGGAACAAGGAGTTCCCTGGCGATGAAAGAAGTGACCAAAATAATTCAATGGGCGGAGGATCACTCCTGCCACTTGTCTGCGATCCACATCCCAGGAGTGGAAAATTGGGAAGCGGATTTTCTGAGTCGTCAGACATTCCATCCGGGGGAGTGGGAACTCCATCCGGAAATCTTTGCCCAAATAACTCAATTATGGGGCATTCCAGACATGGATCTGATGGCGTCTCGTCAGAACTTCAAGGTACCTTGCTACGGGTCCAGATCCAGGGATCCCAAAGCGACTCTAGTAGATGCACTAGTAGCACCTTGGACCTTCAACCTAGCTTATGTATTCCCACCGTTTCCTCTCATTCCCAGGCTGGTAGCCAGGATCAATCAGGAGAGGGCCTCAGTGATCTTGATAGCTCCTGCGTGGCCACGCAGGACTTGGTATGCAGACCTGGTGAATATGTCATCGGCTCCACCATGGAAGCTACCTTTGAGACAGGACCTTCTTGTTCAGGGTCCATTCGAACATCCAAATCTGGTCTCCCTCCAACTGACGGCTTGGAGATTGAACGCTTAATTCTATCAAAGCGTGGGTTTTCAGATTCTGTTATAGATACTCTGGTTCAGGCCAGAAAACCTGTAACTAGAAAAATTTACCATAAGATATGGAAAAGATATATCTCTTGGTGTGAATCCAAAGGATTCCCATGGAATAAGATAAAAATTCCTAAGATTCTCTCCTTTCTACAAGAAGGTTTGGAGAAAGGATTATCTGCAAGTTCTCTAAAAGGGACAGATCTCTGCTTTATCTGTCTTACTACACAAAAGACTGGCAGCTGTGCCAGATGTTCAAGCATTTGTTCAGGCTTTGGTTCAGATCAAGCCTGTTTACAGACCTTTGACTCCTCCCTGGAGTCTAAATCTAGTTCTTTCAGTTCTTCAAGGGGTTCCGTTTGAACCTTTACATTCCATAGATATTAAGTTACTATCTTGGAAAGTTTTGTTTTTAGTTGCAATTTCTTCTGCTAGAAGAGTTTCAGAGTTATCTGCTCTGCAGTGTTCTCCGCCCTATCTGGTGTTCCATGCAGATAAGGTGGTTTTGCGTACTAAGCCTGGTTTTCTTCCTAAAGTTGTTTCTAACAAAAATATTAACCAGGAGATAGTTGTACCTTCTTTGTGTCCGAATCCAGTTTCAAAGAAGGAACGTTTGTTACACAATTTGGACGTTGTCCGTGCTCTAAAGTTCTATTTAGAGGCTACTAAAGATTTCAGACAAACATCTTCCTTGTTTGTTGTTTATTCTGGTAAAAGGAGAGGTCAAAAAGCGACTTCTACCTCTCTTTCCTTTTGGCTTAAAAGCATTATCCGATTGGCTTATGAGACTGCCGGACGGCAGCCTCCTGAAAGAATCACAGCTCACTCCACTAGGGCTGTGGCTTCCACATGGGCCTTCAAGAACGAGGCTTCTGTTGACCAGATATGTAAGGCAGCGACTTGGTCTTCACTGCACACTTTTGCTTCTTCGGAGGCTATTTTTGGGAGAAAGGTTTTGCAAGCTGTGGTGCCTTCCGTTTAGGTAACCTGATTTTCTCCCTCCCTTCATCCGTGTCCTAAAGCTTTGGTATTGGTTCCCACAAGTAAGGATGACGCCGTGGACCGGACACACCAATGTTGGAGAAAACAGAATTTATGCTTACCTGATAAATTACTTTCTCCAACGGTGTGTCCGGTCCACGGCCCGCCCTGGTTTTTTAATCAGGTCTGATGAATTATTTTCTCTAACTACAGTCACCACGGTACCATATGGTTTCTCCTATATATATTTCCTCCTGTCCGTCGGTCGAATGACTGGGGTGGGCGGAGCCTAGGAGGGACTATATGGCCAGCTTTGCTGGGACTCTTTGCCATTTCCTGTTGGGGAAGAGAATATCCCACAAGTAAGGATGACGCCGTGGACCGGACACACCGTTGGAGAAAGTAATTTATCAGGTAAGCATAAATTCTGTTATTTCTGTTTAGTTGCTGGTGTGGGGGTCAGAGAGATATGTATTGTATGCCTCTGTCAATTGTGCAAGGAAGTCCTTATCAACCCTTTTTAATTGTTTATTATGGTGTGCTACAAAGAACGTGATATGCCCTCCCCTTACCGCTTTTGAGGCATGCCAGAACAAGTCGGGATTGCTTTTGTGTATGTTATTGTCCGATTTAAACTGCATCCAAGAGGATCTTAAAGATTGGCAGACATTTATGTTGTTGTATAGGTGTGTTGGGAATCTCCATGTCTTCTCTGGGGCCTTAGAAGGGAAATGTTGTAGTAGATGAATTGGGGCATGGTCTGAGATGGTTAATTGCCCTATGGATGGGAGGTGTATCTGCGGCGTTACTGCGGTGGAGGTGAGAAATTAGTCAATTCTTGACAGGGTGCTATATGTTTTATTCTTGACAGGGTGCTATATGTTTTGTAGAGGCACGTGTAGTCCCTCGCTACCGGGTTCAATTCGCTCCAAATGTCTACCAGGCTCAGCGATTCTTTAAATGACTAGATTAAAGTCATCTCTCTACCATATCTAGTCATGTGTTTTTTACCAGTGCCTGGAGCAGTTGGGTCCTTAAACCTGTCCAAAGGCAACGCCTGTGCTAGGTTGAAGTCTCCTCCCATAATTATGGGAGCAGTGTAGGTGAGTAGTTTTGCCAGTTGTGAAGCCCAAAACGTAGGACAGTATTCATTAGGGCCATATACATTTAAAAATAGTATATGTGTACGTATTGACATGCAAAAGGGCTATAATGAATCTACCCCTTTGATCCACCTCCACCCTGGGAAAAGATATGGAGAGACCCTTCCTTGCCAAAATGGCAACCCCTCTCTTTCTGCATTCATTAGGAGAGTATAAAATCTGACCCACCGACCTAGATTTCAATTTTTCATGTTCCTCCGCAGTCAACTTAGTTTCCTGCAGCATTGCTAAATCTGTATGGAGAGTTTTTAAATGTTGCAGGATCATACTTCTCTTGGCAGGAGACGTTATACCTCCCACATTCCAGTAGGTCACCTTAAGACATATAGCCATAAATTATAGACAATGTTGTGCTGCGCTGTGTAACTGTAATGGCCATGTTAAGTAAGGCGCTGGCAGTGAGGGACATCACAGAGTAAATATTACTAAAGTCTCCCAAACAGTAGTTATATTGTCAACTATTAATACTGTCATTGTCTGCGTGGATCCTACCAAGAAATTTCTGCATTACTAAGTGCATGGTGCTGAGGCTCATAATACAGACTATCTGTAGGCCTAGGGAGAAGTGGGCAGGATAAAACAAGGGACTAACCGTTAATTGAGGTAACAAAACAGCGCTCCCACAGCCGAGATCCATGGAGGGCGAAACCACAAGCACCCAGGTCCCACCTCGACATAAAGCACAGAGAGGGACAATGAGGTTAGGTACAAACAATATAGTCACCCACATAATATTTACACAAGGTCCCAACACCTGGGTAATAGTCACATAGCTGGACAGGCAGGGAGAACCCCTATCTAGGCTAAAGGAGTACAGTGAAATAAGCATCCACATAAATCTACTTCCAGAGCGGTCTATCAGTGTTTCATATTGCAAAGTCCCTAGTCCACCCCTTGTGTATAAATTAGACAATGTGGAGAGTTAGGCCGAAAAATAATACAAACTACATAGTTGTGGACCCCTGCAAATGTAATACCTGGGACCCTCTTGTAAAAATAGTGAAGGTGTAGGGGAATAGGGACCTACATAACTTATGAGATCTAGCACTGCTAGTAGCACCTGAGAAAGCTCTGTCCCTGATGGGCAGTGGTCTATAGTATCTAGATATTGGATTGTCTGCATCTTGTGTGCATCATTAAACAGATTTATAACCATAAACATTGAGTGAGAGCCCTTATCTAAGTTAAAGGAGGACAATAAAATAAACATCCATATAAATCTGCTTCCAGAGAGGGCGATCAATGTTCCAAGCCGCAAGGGCCCTGGTCCACATCTTGTGTAGAAATTAGATGTTTTAGAGAATTGGGCCAAAAAATAATGCAAACTGCAAAGTTGTGGAGCCCTGCAACTGTAATACCTGGGACTTTCTTGATAAGGTAATGAAGGTGTAGGGGAATAGGGACTTATATATCTTATGAGGCCTAGCACCACTAGTAGCACATGAAAAAGCTCTATCCCTGACGGGCAGTAGGCTATAGTAACCATGTATTGGAATACCTACATTTTGTGTGCATCATTGACCAAGTTAGGAACCATAAACATATAACTTAAACAGATGAAAAACTCCTGAACACAACATTCTTCATAAAACTGCAAACTTTGTGCACCCCTTAGTATAAGGGGAATTAGTAAAGTCACCACCTGTAAATAAAAACTTTATATACATTGCGTGGCAAAGCTTAGACAAATGATAGTTACCATCACTCAATATTGAGGTATCACCCCTTGTCCTGATTATTTTTCGAAGCCCAATAAGCCTGAACCGCTGCTGGGGAGTGGAAAATGTTGGGACCTGAAGCAGTCTGGAGTTTTAGCTTGGGTGAATATAGGAGTTACCTCAACAGAAAAATCCTGGAACAGGAGAAGGCGGTGGTCCTCATACTTGATCTCTTTGGCAGCTCTATATGCTCTTAGCAGGGCCAGCTTATCCTGATAGTTCAGGCATTTGAAGATGACTTGTCGTGGCTTTTCCTTAGAGTTGCCCAGATATCTATCCAGTCCTATACGGTGTGATCTCTCTATGTCAATTGGCAGATACTCCTGGGACATGCCAAGCAGTTTGGGGAGGGTGGATGCCACAAATTCTAGAAGGTCTTTATCTCTGACGGTCTCAGGTACTCCTACTATACGTAGATTGTTGCATCGGCTACGATTCTCCAGATCCTCCACTTTGTCCTACAAGTATTGATTTTGTTTCAGTAGATTTTTTAGAGAGACATCCGATTCCTGCTGGCTCCTGAAATTCTTTGCTCTGCCACTGTGAGACGTGTGGAAAAAGATCTTACTTCACTGGTTAAAGTATCAACGCAAGTCTGCAGATAGAAAAGGCCTTCAGATCTTTGAGTAAAGCACTGTGATCTCCAGAGGAGCTGTCTCCATCCTCCATTTGTGAGGAATTTGCTGTGTGGATTTCAGCATTAAGTTTTACCTTCTTATCTTGTGCTCTGGCTCTGTGAGTCATGGCGTCAGTTTTAGGCGAGGACAGACGTAGAAAATAATCGTTAACTTTCATAGATCAGAGAAGGGAAGGATTTGCAGTAGATTATCATCTTTCACTTTGGCTGCTGTGTGCTGTTAGATCACTAGGTGGTGCTGAAAGTACATTCAAAAACTTGTTTATAGTTAATGAACTCAGCAGGAGCACATGGAATGAACAGGCAAATTAACAGGCTTGGGAAAAAAAGAAAATTGGACACACTTTTATTCACTTTAAACAGCCTCAATCTATGTCTGATGCAAACTGTATGTGTTCTCCCGTAGTTGCCTGTCTCCAATGCAGTGCAAGGTTACATATGCAGATACTTCCAAATGATTTTGTCATACACGCAGGCAGATAACTGTTAGAGAAAGACACTTGCATACGTTATAATAATAATGCCCAGTTCATAAGAGTTCTGTTATAAGGGGAGAGTTAACTAATACAAGTGGTAGCAGTGTCCATTCATTCAGTAAGGAAGTTCTCTTTCCCCTCACTTATCCTTCACAGACAAACGCTCTCAGAGAATGCCTGTCTCTTTTTAAGCTCCCTAATGTTGCAGGCTTATCGTTTCTTTGGGGGTTTTTTAACCCATGCAGTATGAGAGGACCCCGCAGCACCTCCTCCCCCTCACCTAGCAGTAGCATTGTGTCGCTTTGCAGCTTTGGTTAAGACACAGGCCATGTGGGAGCCTGTCGAGGTCTCGTCCAAGATGGCGTCTTTTCGCGCCTATGACGTTTTCCCTCTCTGTGGACCAGGACCGATTGTGGGGTCCTGTGTAACGCTATTCAGCCAGATAGGGCTAACAATGACGTCTGCTGCTTGTCCTGCAAGAAGGAAGTACGGAGGCGACCAGGACAGCAGTCCTTATAGCTGAAATTGGCTCTGAGATGCAGAGCTCCGTTCCGCTGCTGCTATCCAGTCGCCCCGCCCACCGGAAGTCAAATTTTTCACAATTTTAAGTTTCTAACTGAAATTATTTACAAACAGCTTGTGCAGTTATGGCACAAATGGTTGTAAATGCTTCTCTGGGATCCCCTTTGTTCAGAAATAGCAGACTTATATGGCTTTGGCGTTGCTTTTTGGTAATTAGAAGGCCGCTAAATGCCGCTGCGCACCACACGTGAATTATGCCCAGCAGTGAAGGGGTTAATTATGGAGCTTGTACAGTTAATTTTAGCTTTAGTGTAATGTAGTAGACAACCCAAAGTATTGATCTAGGCCCATTTTGGTATATTTCATGCCACCATTTCACCGCCAAGTGTCTAGCAGTGAAGGGGTTAATTAGGTAGCTTGTTAGGGAGCTTGCAGAGTTAATTTTAGCTTTAGTGTAGAGATCAGCCTCCCACCTGACGCATCACACCCCCTGATCCCTCCCAAACAGCTCTCTTCCCTCCCCCACCCCACAATTGTCCCTGCCATCTTAAGTACTGGCAGAAAGTCTGCCAGTATGAAAATTAAGTTTTTTTTGTTTGTTTGGGTTTTTTTTGTTTTTTTAAATCTGCTGTGTAGGATCCCCCCCAAACAGCTCTTTAACCCTCGCCTTCTGCCTTATTGTGCGCCATCTTGGGTACTGGCAGCTGTCTACCCGTACCCAGTTTAAAATAAAATGTTTTATTTTTTTATCTTTTATTAAAAAAATATTGAATGTTTTCTGTAGTGTAGCTGCCCCCCCTCAACATCCTACCCCCCATCCTCTCCCAGATCCCTTAATTTTAAATTCCTACCCTCCCCAGTCCTCTCTCCCACCTTACTTGTGCTATATTGTCCCATAGTGTAGGGTTCCCACCCGCGCGCTCACCCACCCCCAGTGTCTTTGTATCTGCAAGTGAAGTGTATTCAAAACTTGGTCGCTGGTGAACCTTTCAGCAAGGAGATTGCTTGGTGGGCTATGTCATAGTTATACAGGGGACAGTGTCAGAGGCTACTTACAGGTGTTGAGTGCATTGTGAAAGTAAACTCTTACCAGAACTGCAAGTAAGTACTTGGTCTCAGGAATGTCTCTGTAAGTAAACTCTGCTTCCTCTCTTCCACACTTCCCTACCACCTGACTCCAAAAGCCCCAATGAGTCAACCCAGTCCAAACCACGTGTGCCACACCAGCTACTACATCACCTCTAGCCCAAAACACACCAGTAGCAGATCTGTAGATAGAATCCCAGGCAGATCAAAGATTAAGTCACTTATTATGAATTTAAAGGTAACTGTGCAAATGTAAGTCCATCGTGTGTGGTTCCGCCATTATATGGTCTAATGAGAATCAAAGTTTGGAAAGAAACAAGGATTTACCTGTACCGAAACATTTTGCCGCTTGTAATAAAGGAAGTTATTATTATCATTTATTTGTATAGCGCTGCCAAATTCCGTAGTGCTGGGTACAATGATAGGGGTATACAATGACAACCTTTTTGATAAAAATACAAAACATAAAATTAAACAAATCTGGTACAGGAGGAAGAGGGCACTGCTCCGGAGAGCTCACAGTCTACAGGTTTAGGGTGCAGAGAAATAAGGTTGGGGTAGCTTGTTACATCATTTGTAGTTGCAGTAGTGAGTCAGGCAGTTCATGTATTAGTTTGGTTCGGATGAGGGATGGAGGAGATATGGTACGCCTCTCTGAATAGGTGGGTTTTCAAGGAGCGTCTGAAGCTATACAAGGTTGGAGACAGTCTTATGGAGCGGAGTAGAAAGTTCCAGAGGACAGGAGAAGCACGTGCGAAGTCTTGGAGGCGGGAGTGGGAGGATAACAGGAGTGGAGAGACGTAGGTCAGAGATTAATTGAAGAGGACAGGGTGGGGAATATTTCACGAAAAGAGGAAATATAGTTGGGAGTTAGACTGTTTAGTGCTTTGTAAGTTAAGGTTAATACTTTAAACTGTATTCTGGAGTATATGGGGAGCCAGGGTAGAGACTGGCAGAGCGGAGTCGCTGATGTAGATCGGCAACTTAGATGGATGAGTCTAGATGAAGCATTCATAATAGATAGGGAGGAGAGGCGGTGAAGCATTCTTAATAGGAGGGAGGAGAGGCGGTGTTTTGGAAGGCCATTTAGGAGTAGGTTGCAGTAATCAATGAGTGACAAAATGAGTGAATGAATAAGTATTTTTGTCGTTTTTTGGGTAAGGAAGGGACGAATTCTGGAAATGTTGCGTAGGTGTGAACGGCAGGATTTGGTAAGCACTTGTATATGTGGGTTGAATGTGAGCTTTGAGTCTAGTGTGTCCCCAAGACGGCGAACCTGGGGTGAGGTGTTGAGAATAGAGTCTCCAACTGTCAGAGAAATGTCAGGTGTTGGATGTCTCGAAGAGGGGGGAATAAGAAGCAGCTCAGTTTTGGACAGATTGAGTTGGAGGTAGTGTGAAGACATCCAAGAGTAAATTGCAGAGAGGCAGTCAGAAATCTGGTTGAGTAAAGAGGGAGAGATATCAGGAGAGGAAAGATAGATTTGGGTAGCATCAGCATATAAGTGGTACTGGAATCCAAAGGAGGCTATAAGTTTTCCAAGGGAGGATGTATAGAGAGAGAAAAGCAAGGGACCCAAGACAGAGCCTTGCGGTACTCCAACTGAGAGAGGCATAGGATTGCAAGATATGTTGTTAAAGGAAACTGAAAACGAGCGGTTTGAGAGATATGAGGCAAACCAGGAGAGGGCTGTGTCTCGGATGCCAAATGAATGTAGTATTTTTAGGAGGAGAGGATGGTCGAATGTGTCAAAAGCAGTGGATAAGTCAAGAAGAATTAGTAAGGAGTAGTGGCCTTTTGCTTTAGCTGATAACAGGTCATTTGTTACTTTAGCAAGAGCAGTTTCTGTTGAGTGTTTAGGGTGGAAACCAGATTGTAGTGGATCAAGTAAAGAGTTAGTTGTGAAAAATTGAGTTAGCCGATTGTAGACCAGTCGTTCCAATAATTTTGAAGCAAAGGGAAGTAAGGAAACCGGTCGATAGTTGGAAGGGGTGGAGGGGTCAAACGAGAGCTTTTTTAAGATTGGTATGATTGACGCATGCTTGAATGTATCCGGAAATGTGCCAGCGGTGAGAGATTGGTTAAATAAATGAGTTGGGGTAGGGGTTAGTGAAGCAGAGAGAGGGGGAAGAAGTTGTGAAGGAATAGGGTCAAGTGGGCTGGTTGTGAGATGAGCCAAGGATAGGAGTACAGAGACTTCTTCCTCTGTTACATGAGGGAAGTAGCATAGAGTTTTGTTAATAGAAGGGGTGGGTAGGATTGCTGGGTTTGAAGGGTGTGAGGTGCAGATCTCTTTCCTAATGGTGTCAATTTTATTTTTGAAGTGATCAGTAATAATCTGAGCAGTGAGGTTGGTAGTGGGCTGGGGGGCAGGCGGACATAGAAGGGAGTTAAAGGTTGAGAACCGCATTCTTGGGGGCTTGCAAAGATGTAGAAGGTAGAGAAAGTTAGTAGATGGTGGTCAAAGAGAGGAAAGGGGAAGTTAAGGAAGTTGGAAACGGCACAGAGATTAGTGAAGACCAGGTCTATGGAGTTGCCTTCACAGTGGGTTGGAGATGTCCACTGGGACAGGCCAAAAGAGGTGATAAGGGATAGAAATTTAGAGGCAGCAGGCATGTTAGGATTATCAATGGGTATGTTGAAGTCCCCTAAGATGAGAGAAGGGACATTAGAAGAGAGAAAATATGGAAGCCAGGCTTCAAAGTGGTCCAGAAATTGTGATGCTGGGCCAGGGGGCCGATAAATAACTGCAACACGAAGAGCCAGAGGGGAGAAGATGCGGATAGCATTAACTTCAAAAGATGAAAAGGAAAGATAGGGGGGTGAAGGAATGCAGTGAAAGGTACTGTGTGGAGACAGGAGAACTCCTACTCCCCCTCCTTGTTTGGACCATTTCTCTTTTATGGGTATTGAAAAACACAAAAAGAATTGGAGAGGTGGTAACTCTCAAATAGAACTTCTAAAAAAAGAGACAAAATTGATTTCTTTCATGTAATTAACAAGAGTCCATGAGCTAGTGACGTATGGGATATACATTCCTACCAGGAGGGGCAAAGTTTCCCAAACCTTAAAATGCCTATAAATACACCCCTCACCACACCCACAAATCAGTTTTACAAACTTTGCCTCCAAGGGAGGTGGTGAAGTAAGTTTGTGCTAGATTCTACGTTGATATGCGCTCCGCAGCAAGTTGGAGCCCGGTTTTCCTCTCAGCGTGCAGTGAATGTCAGAGGGATGTGAAGAGAGTATTGCCTATTGAATGCAGTGATCTCCTTCTATGGGGTCTATTTCATAAGGTTCTCTGTTATCGGTCGTAGAGATTCATCTCTTACCTCCCTTTTCAGATCGACGATATACTCTTATATTTACCATTTCCTCTACTGATTCTCGTTTCAGTACTGGTTTGGCTTTCTACAAACATGTAGATGAGTGTCCTGGGGTAAGTAAGTCTTATTTTCTGTGACACTCTAAGCTATGGTTGGGCACTTTATTTATAAAGTTCTAAATATATGTATTCAAACATTTATTTGCCTTGACTCAGAATGTTCAACTTTCCTTATTTCCAGACAGTCAGTTTCATATTTGGGATTATGCATTGAATTATCATATTTTTTCTTACCTCAAAAATTTGACTTTTTTCCCTGTGGGCTGTTAGGCTCGCGGGGGCTGAAAATGCTTCATTTTATTGCGTCATTCTTGGCGCGGACTTTTTTGGCGCAAAAATTCTTTTCCGTTTCCGGCGTCATACGTGTCGCCGGAAGTTGCGTCATTTTTTGACGTTATTTTGCGTCAAAGATGTCGGCGTTCCGGATGTTAGGCGCCAAATAATGTGGGCGTCTTTTTTGGCGCTAAAAAATATGGGCGTCATTTTTGTCTCCACATTATTTAAGTCTCATTATTTATTGCTTCTGGTTGCTAGAAGCTTGTTCACTGGCATTTTTTTCCCATTCCTGAAACTGTCATTTAAGGAATTTGATCAATTTTGCTTTATATGTTGTTTTTTTCTTTTACATATTGCAAGATGTTCCACGTTGCAACTGAGTCAGAAGATACTACAGGAAAATCACTGCACAGTGCTGGAGCTACCAAGCTAAGTCTGCTATAAACTTTTGGTATCTGTTTTCTCCAGCTGTTATTTGTATTGCATGTCATGTCAAACTTATTAATGCAGATAAAATTTCCTTTAGTACTGTTACATTACCTGTTGCTGTCCGTCAACATCTAATTTTCAGAGTGTTCCTGATAACATAAGAGATTTTATTTTTTAAATCCATTAAGAAGGCTATGTCTGTTATTTCTCCTTCTAGTATACATAAAAGTCTTTTAAAACTTCTCTTTTTTTCAGATGAATTTTTAAATGAACATCATCATTCTGATACTGATAATGGTTCTTCTGGTTCAGAGGTTTCTGTCTCAGAGGTTGATGCTGATAAATCTTTGTATTTGTTCAAGATGGAATTTATTCGTTCTTTACTTAAAGAAGTGTTATTTGCATTAGAAATAGAGGATTCTGGTCCTCTTGATACTAAATGTAAACGTTTAAATAAGGTTTTTAAATCTCCTGTAGTTATTCCAGAAGTGTTTTATCTCCCTGATGCTATTTCTGAAGTAATTTCCAGGGAATGGAATAATTTGGGTAATTTATTTACTCCTTCTAGACGTTTAAGCAAATTATATCCTGTGCCATCTGACAGATTAGAGTTTTTTGGGACAAAAATCCCTAAGGTTATGGGGCTGTCTCTACTCCTGCTAATGTACTACTATTCCTATGGCAGATAGTACTTCATTTAAGGATCCTTTAGATAGGAAAATTGAATCTTTTCTAAGAAAAGCTTACTTATGTTCAGGTAATCTTCTTAGACCTGCTATATTTTTAGTGGATGTTGCTGCAGCTTCAACTTTTTGGTTAAGAGCTTTAGCGCAACAAGTAACAGATCATAATTTTATAGCATTATTATTATTCTATAACATGCTAATAATTTTATTGGTGATACCATCTTTTGATATCATTAGAGTTGATGTCAGGTATATGTCTCTAGCTATTTTAGCTAGAAAAGCTTTATGGATTAAACTTGGAATGCTGACATGTCTTCTAAGTCAACTTTGCTTTCCCTTTCTTTCCAGGGTAAATAATCATTTCGTTCCTTTCCTCACAACAAGGAACAAAAGCCTGATCCTTCATCCTCAGGAGCGGTATCAGTTTGGAAACTATTTCCAGTTTGGAATATATCCAAGCCTTATAGAAACCTATAGCCAACTCCTAAGTATCTATGAAGGTGCGGCCCTTATTCCAGCTCAGCTGGTATGGGGCAGATTACGTTTTCTTCAAAGAAATTTGGATCAATTCCGTTCTTAATCTCTGGTTTCAGAAACATTGTTTCAGAAAGGTACAGAATTGGCTTCAAGTTAAGGCCTCCTGCTAAGAGATTCTTTTCTTTCCCGTGTCCCAGTTGACACAGCAAGGCTCAGCATTTCTGAAATGTGTTTCAGATCTAGAGTTGGCTGGAGTATTTATGCCAGTTCCAGTTCTGGAACAGGGGCTGGGGTTTTATTTTATCTCTTCATTGTACCAAAGAAGGTCAATTCCTTCAGACCAGTTCTGGATCTATCATTATTGAATCGTTATGTTAGGATACCAACATTCAAGATGGTTACTGTAGGACTATCCTGCCTTTTGTTTAGCAAGGGCATTATATGTCTACAATAGATTTACAGGATGTGTATCTGCATATTCCGATTCATCCAGATCACTTTTAGTGTCTGAGATTCTCTTTTTAGACAAGCATTACCAGTTTTGTGGCTCTACTGTTTGGCCTAGCCTCAGTTCCAAGAATTTTTTTCAAAGGTTCTCGGTGCCCTTCTTTCTGTAATCAGAGAATAGGGTTTTGGTATTTCCTTATTTGGACGATATCTTGGTACTTGCTCAGTCTTCTCATTTTCGAAGAATCTCATACGAATCGACTTGTGTTGTTTCTTCAAGTTCATGGTTGGAGGATCAATTTACCAATCAGTTCATTGATTCCTCAGACAAGGGTAACCTTTTTAGGTTTCTAGATAAATTCAGTGTCTATGACTCTGTCCTTGTCAGACAAGAGAAGTTTAACATTGATATCAGCTTGTCAAAACCTTCAGTCACAATCATTCCCTTTGGTAGCCTTATGCATGGAAATGTTGGGTCTTAGGACTGCCGCATCAGATGCGATCTCCTTTGCTCGTTTTCACATGCGACCTCTTCAGCTCTGTATGCTGAACCAATGGTGCAGGGATTACTCAAAGATATCTCAATTAATATCTTTAAACCGATTTTACGACACTCTCTGACATGGTGGACAGATCACCATCGTTTAGTTCAGGGGGCTTCTTTGTTCTTCTGACCTGGACTATAATCTCAACAGATACAAGTCTTACAGGTTGGGGAGCTGTGTGGGGGTATCTGACGGCACAAGGGGTTTGGGAATCTCAGGAGGTGAGATTTCCGATCAATATTTTGGAACTCCGTGCAATTTTCAGAGCTCTTCAGTCTTGGCCTCTTCTGAAGAGAGAGTTGTTCATTGTTTTCAGATAAGACAATGTCACAACTGTGGCATACATCAATCATCAAGGAGGGACTCACAGTCCTCTGGCTATGAAAGAAGTATCTCGAATTTTGGTTTGGGCGGAATCCAGCTCCTGTCTAATCTCTGCGGTTTATATCCCAGGTATGGACAATTGGAAAGCGGATTATCTCAGTCGCCAAACGTTGCATCCGGGCGAATGGTCTCTTCACCCAGAGGTATTTCTTCAGATTGTTCAAATGTGGGAACTTCCAGAAATAGATCTGATGGCTTCTCATCTAAACAAGAAACTTCCCAGGTATCTGTCCAGATCCCGGGATCCTCAGGCGGAGGCAGTGGATGCATTTTTACTTCCTTGGAAGTATCATCCTGCCTATATCTTTCCGCCTCTAGTTCTTCTTCCAAGAGTAATCTCCAAGATTCTGAAGGAATGCTCGTTTGTTCTGCTGGTAGCTCCGGCATGGCCTCACAGGTTTTGGTATGCGGATCCTGTCCGGATGGCCTCTTGCCAACCGTGGACTCTTCCGTTAAGACCAGACCTTTTGTCTCAAGGTCCTTTTTTCCATCAGGATCTGAAATCCTTAAATTTAAAGGTATGGAGATTGAACGCTTGATTCTTGGTCAAAGAGGTTTCTCTGACTCTGTGATTAATACTATGTTACAGGCTCGTAAATCTGTATCCAGAGAGATATATTATAGAGTCTGGAAGACTTATATTTCTTGGTGTCTTTCTCATCATTTTTCTTGGCATTCTTTTAGAATACCGAGAATATTACAATTTCTTCAGGATGGTTTAGATAAGGGTTTGTCCGCAAGTTCCTTGAAAGGTCAAATCTCTGCTCTTTCTGTTCTTTTTCACAGAAAGATTGCTATTCTTCCTGATATTCATTGTTTTGTACAAGCTTTGGTTCGTATAAAGCCTGTCATTAAGTCAATTTCTCCTCCTTGGAGTTTGAATTTGGTTCTGGGGGCTCTTCAAGCTCCTCCATTTGAACCTATGCATTCATTGGATATTTAATTACTTTCTTGGAAAGTTTTGTTCCTTTTGGCCATCTCTTCTGCCAGAAGAGTTTCTGAATTATCTGCTCTTTCTTGTGAGTCTCCTTTTCTGATTCTTCATCAGGATAAGGCGGTGTTGCGAACTTCTTTTGAATTTTTACCTAAAGTTGTGAATTCCAACAACATTAGTAGAGAAATTGTGGTTCCTTCATTATGTCCTAATCCTAAGAATTCTAAGGAGAAATCGTTGCATTCTTTGGATGTTGTTAGAGCTTTGAAATATTATGTTGAAGCTACAAAATCTTTCTGTAAGACTTCTAGTCTATTTGTTATCTTTTCCGGTTCTAGGAAAGGCCAGAAAGCTTCTGCCATTTCTTTGGCATCTTGGTTGAAATCTTTAATTCATCTTGCCTATGTTGAGTCGGGTAAAATTCCGCCTCAGAGAATTACAGCTCATTCTACTAGGTCAGTATCTACTTCCTGGGCGTTTAGGAATGAAGCTTCGGTTGACCAGATCTGCAAAGCAGCAACTTGGTCCTCTTTGCATACTTTTACTAAATTCTACCATTTTGATGTATTTTCTTCTTCTGAAGCAGTTTTTGGTAGAAAAGTTCTTCAGGCAGCGGTTTCAGTTTGAATCTTCTGCTTATGTTTTTTGTTAAACTTTATTTTGGGTGTGGATTATTTTCAGCAGGAATTGGCTGTCTTTATTTTATCCCTCCCTCTCTAGTGACTCTTGTGTGGAAAGATCCACATCTTGGGTAGTCATTATCCCATACGTCACTAGCTCATGGACTCTTGTTAATTACATGAAAGAAAACATAATTTATGTAAGAACTTACCTGATAAATTCATTTCTTTCATATTAACAAGAGTCCATGAGGCCCACCCTTTTTTGTGGTGGTTATGATTTTTTTGTATAAAGCACAATTATTCCAATTCCTTATTTTATATGCTTCGCACTTTTTTTCTTATCACCCCACTTCTTGGCTATTCGTTAAACTGATTTGTGGGTGTGGTGAGGGGTGTATTTATAGGCATTTTAAGGTTTGGGAAACTTTGCCCCTCCTGGTAGGAATGTATATCCCATACGTCACTAGCTCATGGACTCTTGTTAATATGAAAGAAATGAATTTATCAGGTAAGTTCTTACATAAATTATGTTTTTTGAGCTAAAAACTTTACAACTAAATGGTCTTAATTTAGATTGTGATATAGGTTGTTTCATGAATGACTGAAAACACCATCCTTTTTAGAATTTAAAATTATTATTCCACATTACATGGTTATTCCACATTATTTTTTAGACCAAATCTCTCTTGTAGAGAGAAACTGAGTGTATCAATATTGGTTGAGAGAAATTTAAAAAATGTTTTGTTCATTGCAGGTGTGTGTGTATATATATATATGTATATATTATATATATATATATATATCCTGCAAATAATTAATTTTTTTGTCATTTTTTTCATTACTTTTTCAAGTTTTATCGACCTTTTTTTCAATCTAATCAGATTTGTGTTTTTATGATACTTGCTCGCATTTGTATTATGTGCCATAATAAATATGTTGCTTGTCTAATAACGAATAGAATTGGCAGCTTATGTACCAATTGTCTGACCTGACTTATTCTTGAATCACTGTAAAAATGTAACTATGAAAGACCATACGGGTTTCTGATGTTGATTTATGAAATAAGATCGCAGGGTGTTCTAATATTGTTTTAAGAAATACTTTAAATCGTAAACATTTTTAAGTTTCTTTTACCGCTGTGTAATCCATATATGTTTTTATATTCTGTATTTTCTATTTGTTTGTACAGCATAAATTAGCGGGTCACAATGTAGCCACTCATTCCTATATGTTCACAATGTAGCTAATTATGCTCTTAATACTGTTGTAACATCCTTTCAATTTCTTTCATGTAATTAGCAAGAGTCCATGAGCTAGTGACGTATGGGATATACATTCCTACCAGGAGGGGCAAAGTTTCCCAAACATCAAAATGCCTATAAATACACCCCTCACCACACCCACAAATCAGTTTTACAAACTTTGCCTCCCATGGAGGTGGTGAAGTAAGTTTGTGCTAGATTCTAGGTTGATATGCGCTTCACAGCAGGCTGGAGCCCGGTTTTCCTCTCAGTGAGCAGTGAATGTCAGAGGGATGTGAAGCGAGTATTGCCTATTTGAATTCAATGATCTCCTTCTACGGGGTCTATTTCATAGGTTCTCTGTTATCGGTCGTAGAGATTCATCTCTTATCTCCCTTTTCAGATCGACGATATACTCTTATATATACCATTACCTCTACTGATTCTCGTTTCAGTACTGGTTTGGCTTTCTACTACATGTAGAGGAGTGTCCGGGGGTAAGTAAGTCTTATTTTGTGACACTCTAAGCTATGGTTGGGCACTTTTGTATAAAGTTCTAAATATATGTGTTTAAACATTTATTTGCCTTGATTCAGGATGTTCAACGTTCCTTATTTCAGACAGTCAGTTTCATATTTGGGATAATGCATATGAATAAATCAATTTTTTCTTACCTTAAAATTTGACTTTTTTTCCTGTGGGCTGTTAGGCTCGCAGGGGCTGAAAATGCTTCATTTTATTGCGTTATTCTTGGCGCGGACTTTCTTGGCGCAAAAATTTTCTTTGTCATTTACGGCGTCATACGTGTCGCTGGAAGTTGCGTAATTTTTTTGACGTTTTTGCGCCAAAAATGTCGGCGTTACCGGATGTGGCGTCATTTTTGGCGCCAAAAGCATTTAGGCGCCAAATAATGTGGGCGTCTTTTTTGGCGCTAAAAAAATTTGAGCGTCATTGTTGTCTCCACAATATTTAAGTCCTATTGCTTATTGCTTCTGGTTGCTACAGGCTTATTCATTGGCATTTTTTCCCATTCCTGAAACTGTCATTTAAGGAATTTGATAAATTTTGCTTTATATGTTGTTTTTTCTATTACATATTGCAAGATGTCTCAGGTTGACCCTGAATCAGAAGCCACTTCTGGAAAATCACTGCCTGATGCTGGATCTACCAAAGTTAAGTGTATTTGTTGTAAGCTTGTGGTAACTGTTTCTCCGGCTGTTGTTTGTGATGAATGTCATGACAAACTTGTTAATGCAGAAAATATTTCCTTTAGTAATGTTCCATTACCTGTTGCTGTTCCATCAAAATCTAATATTCAGGGTGTTCCTGTTAACATAAGAGATTTCTATTAAGAAGGCTATGTCTGTTATTCCTCCTTCCAGTAATCGTAAAAGGTCTTTTAAAGCTTCTCATGTTTCAGATGACTTTTTAAACGAACATCATCATTCTGATTCTGTTTCTGATACTGATTTTTCTGGTTCAGAGGATTCTGTTTCAGAGATTGATACTGATAAATCTTCTTATTTATTTAAAATGGAATTTATTTGTTCTTTACTTAAAGAAGTCTTAATTGCATTAGAAATAGAGGAATCTGGTCCTCTTGTTACTAAATCTAAACGTTTGAATACGGTTTTTAAATCTCCTGCGGTTATTCCGGGGTTTTTTCCCGTCCCTGATGCTATTTCTGAAGTAATCTCCAGGTAATGGAATAATCTGGGTAATTCATTTACTCCTTCTAAACGGTTTAAACAATTATATCCTGTTCCATCTGACAGATTAGAGTTTTGGGACAAAATCCCTAAAGTTGATGGGGCTATCTCTACTCCTTCTAAACATACTACTATTCCTACGGCAGATAGTACTTCCTTTAAGGATACTTTAGATAGGGAGGCGGGGCGTAGCCGTGCAGGGACATGGCCGCTTTCTGAAAAGCTCCGTGCATGTCCTGAGTCTCCAACTCATATATCTAAGCCCTAACTGAGGAAAATCTACTACACTTAACATATGTAAAGGTGGAACCTGAAAAGGAACAATTGAGAGCAGTTTCGAAAACTTCCGACCTGCCCGCTGAGAGTGCTACGTAATAACAGGAGCCCATTGACACCGGGAAGACAGGCAAGATCAACCACATACCTCTGCAAGACAAACAAGGTCTGATTCAGCTTAAAACACACAGCCGCGGTAATAGACAGACTGTCAGAGGAGCTCCGACAATACCGGGAGCACATAGAGAACCGAGACGCCATTACCCTGAACCACGCGGTAAGCCAATTGATTGCGTGTAAGTGAAGAAGCTGAATAATAAACACACATAGCCTCGAGAACGCACAACTCAGAATCCTACACCTCAAAAAAAAAAAAATAATAATAATACACTCTGAACCAGGCTGAACTTGGGCTGGGACTTATAGCAATAACTGAATCAGGCAGAGTAAAAATAGAAGCAGGCCTCACTGCGTAAGAGACAGTAATCGCTCAGCTCGACTCAGTGCGCAGCACCACTAGGTCTATACTATAATCAACAAGACATAAAAACAAGAAATACAAGTATTTCACTCACGACAAATTCTATATCCAGAGTGTGAGGGCAATCTGCTAAAGCCATATTATCTGCTAAACTGCATTGTGAAGTTACAGCTTTATCTTGCCGGGCCTTAACACCCAGATCTACACAAATACTAATGGCAACTAAAAGAAATACAAAACCAGACAAAAAACAAACATCTGCACCAACTATGAACTCTTTCTTCCCTAAACAAGATGTAGACCTGCAGGAGCATTCACAACCACTTAATGACAACGACAATATACAAACAGTGATGAAACCTACAACTCCAACTTCACACACAGACCAGTTATCTCAGATCCAGTCTAATATTTTATCATTACCTTCCAAATCAGATCTAGCAGACTTAAAATCCTTTATAAAAACGGAAATGACTTCTTTAAGAAAAGATATTAACGAAATGGGGTCCAGACTGGAATATTTGGAGGAAAATCATGACACGCTTAACAATATGATGTCTGATGCTAACCACCTACTAACTAGATACGAAACTTTAGTTCAATCCCTCCAACTAAAAATAGAGGACTTAGATAACCGAAACAGGAGAAGTAATTTAAGGATACGGGGAGTACCAGAAACAGCAACCAGAGAGTCAATGACCTCCTATCTCTTGCAAATGTTTGAATACATTATACCTAATCTTAAACTTACAGAGACATCAATGGAGAGAGCGCACAGAGCTCTAAAACCCATTCCAGTTCCTCCGAAACCGCCAAGAGATATAATTATCAAATTTGCTAACTACTTGGATAAAGAAGCTATCTGGAAACAGGTTAGGTTGCAAAAGGAAATCAAATTCCAGACCTACAGCATACAGATTTTCCAAGACATAAGTCCTGCAACTATTGAAAGGAGAAGGGAGATTCGTTTTATCACCCAGCGCCTACAGGAAAGAAAAGTTAAATATCGTTGGGGATTTCCCTTTAGTCTCATAGTTCAGCAAGATGGAAAAACACATGTTTATAAAGAACTCAATGACTTGGATTCTTTTTCGAAGAGCCTAAATATAGACTTTCCACAGGAAGGCTTACCAACCTCATCAACACAGAGAACGGATAACCCATTGCCCCAGAGAACACAATGGTCGACAGTCCAATATAAGAAGAAAAGAGTAGAAGACCCCTAATTAGTTTCTTGAGAAACCACGGAATTAACACTGGATACATGTTGGGGGTCCCCCCTCAAAGAGAACATTTTGTCGTCTGCCTCCAGAACTGATAAGTATATAGCATGATACAATAAAAATGCCAAATGATTATGTTCTATGTATAATATGCAACTAGCCATTAGGCTATATGACTATCTATTTTGCATATCAGAGAACAACGGAGAAAGACAATATATAATACTGTTAAGTTATTGGTTGAATTTAATCTGTTATGGTTCTAAGGGCGAGAAAAGTTCCTGTAGAGAGTTGTTTTGAGTTAATTAACTTGGAATTAGGTTAGATATTGTTGTATGAAAATGACTATTTGATTACAAAGCAAGTGTATATAGTCTAAACTTGCAAATGCACTTGTAATACCACACGTAAAAACCTAAGATTTATTTAACACAAAACTCCAAGCTGAACAAACCAACACATAAGATTATAAGTCATAACACCAGAATATATGCGATCACATAAATATTTACCCACACATAGAAAAATGATTATTTGATTATAAAGCAAATGTATATAGACTAAACTTACATGTACACTTGTAATACCATACGTAAAAATCTAAGATCTATCTAACATAAGACTCCAAGCTGAACAAGCCAACACATAAAATTATAAGACACAACACCAGAATATATGTGATTATATAAATATTTACCCACACATAGAACATTGTCAATTAGACAGAGTACTAATGAAATAATCAGGAAGATATATTCTAAACCCCCTCATAAAATAGAATAGAACCAAATACATAAGATCCCTTTAAAATTCAAAAGGAGACACAGTTTAGAACCCAAGAAATTTGACAAATTTAATAACCAATATATTAAGAATATAACACTCTGGCTCACTCTGAACAAACTGTATAACTATGAAGGAGAATATAAACGAGCCACACTACCAAGAAGATAGTGAAATAAATACCAATGTAATAAACCTTTAATTACAAATAGAAATAACAGAAAACTACTATACCAAATACAAGAAGCCCTAACTATTGAAATGATGTACAATGTTAATAGAGTTAACACTAAAGAGTTAAAATGATAAACTTATACCAATTCCTCATACATGTGTAAAGCTTTGGAGTTGGAGACTTAGACTTTGACATGCTACCTCAAGTTTGAAAGTATGTTGATTTTAACTGCATACTGTTTTTGTTTTTTATGCTTATGTCTATTTTTATTTTTATTTTTATTTTTTGGGTCATGTTCCTGCTCTGGGTCCTGTGTTTCCGGCCAAATTCTTATGACACACATTTGTTTGGGAAGTCACACACACTGCTCACTCATCACATATATCACTTAGACTATGACTGATAAAAGAAATCATCCTTCACCCACAAACGATATCCGTTTATACTCAATAAACGCAAAAGGCCTTAACCTGCCTAACAAAAGATCCACACTACTGAGAGAGAGTCGCACCCTAAGGTCCGATTTGATGTTTCTCCAAGAAACTCACTTTAGAAAAGCAAAAGAACCATCCACATTCACCCGCCTTTATGGCACAGGTTTTTGGGCATCACACCATAAACACAAAATACACGGGGTGGGCATAGTTATCAAAAGAGGTATACCTTTCATAGAACTGAAAACCATTAGAGATAAAGAGGGCCGCTTTATCATATTAATAGGCCTGCTATACAATAGACCGGTGACTCTTGTCTCAGTATACGCTCCTAATTCTCACCAACACTTATTCATTAAAAAACTGTCCAATCTACTATTGGACAACCAGAAAGGAACCCTCATTATGTGCGGGGACCTCAATACAGCCCTAGACCCTGTTAGAGATTGTTCCTCCAGCCGTTCCTCGATTCCTACCTCAAATCTAAATAAAACAATAGCAAGTCTCAAGACTATAGTAGCCCAAGACGTATGGAGAACATTGCACCCACAACTCAGAGACTACACTTTCTACTCATACCCACACGGAGTATACTCCAGAATTGATTATGTATTTACAGACGTAGGGAGCCTAGATTTATTTCATACAGCCAAGATATGGCCGATAACATGGTCTGACCACGCCTCACTGACTAGTTCTTTTTCATGGCCATCTAAACCCATCAAAGATTTTATCTGGAAACTGGACGACACACTCTTAACAGACCCCATAAATGTAATAAAGATTGAGAAAACACTCATAGAATATTTTCAGATTAATAATACTTCTGAAACTTCAGCACAAACACTATGGGAAGCACACAAAAGTGTTGTCAGAGGAGAATTGATAGCCATGAAAGCGTATATCAATAAAACCAAAAGAGAGACAGTTAACTCATATCTCCTCAGAATACAACAACTGGAAGCAAAACATAAGGACTTTCCCTCAGATAAAGATACTTTAACAGCACTTACATTAGAAAGACAAAATCTAGCTTCTCATTTGTCAAAAGAACATAAAAGAAAGGCTTTATACAACCAACAGAAACACTACGAGGGCCGTAATAAATTTGGACGTCAGCTAGCGAGATACCTTAAACATAAAGCACATAAAAAATACATATTACAAATTATCGATGAAAAAGGACATATACAACATTCTACCAGACAAATAGCCTATACATTTCAAAGATTTTTTCAAAAATTATATAATATCAACAATGACTACAACAAACATACCACGGACACACAAACACGCTTACAAGAGATGAATACATACCTTAGTCGGTTAAAAATGCCCAATATTACACCTGAACAAAAAGAGGACCTAGAAGCCCCTCTATCCTTAGAGGAAATAACCCAAGTCATCAAAGATTTACCAACTGGAAAAACACCGGGTCCAGACGGTTTTGGCCATAAATATTACTCCATATTCAGAGACACACTAACACCTCACCTCTTAAATTATTTCCAATACATAGACAGCGCGGAGGCCCTTTCGGCAAGAGCACTCGAAGCTCATATTATTTTACTACCAAAACCTAACAAATCTCCTTCCTCCCCCGCAAATTACCGCCCAATTTCGCTATTGAACACAGACATCAAAATTTACGCGAAAATACTAGCCCTCAGACTAAATAAAATCCTCCCCAGTATTATTCATCAAGACCAAGTTGGCTTTGTGCCCGGTCGTGAAGCTAAAGACAACACGGTCTGGGCCCTCCACCTAATACATTATGTTAAGAAAAACAATATACCTACTCTATTCGTGTCCACAGATGCCGAAAAGGCCTTTGACCGTGTTGCCTGGGATTATTTGAGAGCCACCCTGACACACCTAGGATTAGGTCCACAAATACTAGCCCGAATTTTCTCTTTATATTCTCAACCAAACGCACGTATCTTGATAAATGGCACCCTGTCAGACCCCTTTCCAATTAGAAACGGAACACGCCAGGGCTGCCCCTTATCGCCCCTCTTATTCACCTGTGTTATAGAAACGCTAGCCACAAGTATCCGCCATAACCAACAGATACATGGGATTAATATCAACTCACAAGAATATACGGTTTCCCTCTTTGCAGACGATATGCTCTTTACCCTTACAAAACCAACTATATCTATCCCACATTTAAACAGGGAATTTGAAACATTTCACACATTATCCAACTTCTCAATTAATAGGACCAAATCTGAATTCTTAAATATAAATATATCAGACATAGACCAACAAGCTATCAAAAATCTCACCAAATACACTTGGTGCCCTTCAGCATTAAAATATCTGGGAATCAAATTGGCCCCTACAATAGATGATATATTCAAGCTAAACTACATACCACTTAAACAGACAATTATCAGTGATCTTTCTTCATGGAGGTCCAAACAGATCTCGTGGCTAGGACGCATAGAGGTAATCAAAATGAATATTTTCCCGAGAATATTATACTATCTCCAGACACTACCCATTCCACTCCCCAAACACTATCTACCATCCATACAGAGAGCATTTCGGGAATATATATGGAACAAAAAACCACCTAGAATCAACCAACACACAATGCAATTACCTAGAACATTAGGAGGTATGGGGGTACCAAATTTAGAATTATACAGGCGAGCTATATTTTTACAAAGAATCGTAGACTGGAACATCCATTACCATCATAAGAGATGGGTCCCTCTGGAACACTTAATATCTCAAAGACCCCACTTAGGACGTCTTTGTTGGAATAACTCCATCAAATTTAGTCTGAAAAATGATAACCCGGTGACTAGGGAGACCTACCAGATCTGGACAAAAACTATACACACATCTTTATTTCCTCCATACCTTCCCCGCTGACATCCTTAATAGAGAATGGCGAGTTTACATTGAGCCCATTTACAAATTCCTCGACTACAGATTCAATAACCAGAGACTTTACCATCCGACAGATGGTTATTAATGAAACAATACGCTCACAAACTGACCTAACAACAGAGGGACACGAATGTTTTGCTAACTGGTTCACCTACAGACAAGCTAGAAATTATATTCTCAAACACAAAGATCATAACAACATGGTAAGGCCACTGACCAACTTCGAAACCTTATGTACACAACCTCCTCCAATCAGACATACACTAGCTAGAATATATAAATTATTAATACAGAGGCCACCAAGTCATATACCACCATACCTAGAAAAATGGGAAACCGATCTGGGGGTTATTATAACTCCCCAGATGGGTGACTCGATACTTCAAGCCACCGTCAAATCCTCTATCTCATCTTCCATACTGGAAATTAATCTCAAAATACTACACAGGTGGTATTTTACCCCACAAAAATTACACCGACTATTCCGCTCACAGCCTAATAAATGTTGGAGATGCGGACATGTAAACAGCAATGCAGCACATATGTGGTGGTGGGCAATGCCATTCAGAACTTTTGGAGACAGGTAATAGGGGAAGTAGAAAACATAATGGAAACAATATTCCCGTTAGACCCCCTAATATGGCTGCTAAACAAAAAACCTAAAATTAAATATAAACCTTACCTAAACTTATTTAAGATTATGACTAACGGGGCAAAACAACTGATAGCCAAAAACTGGAAATATAATGGAGCACCTTCACTTATTATGTGGGTTCAGAAGGTTTCCGAGTTAATTTCACTAGAAGAATACTATTATCTCAAACATGGAAAAATGGATACTTATGCAGTGATAACCCAAACTTGGGACACATATCTTCAATTACTTAAAGAAAAACAACCCACAGAAAGTTAGACTGGTTAGGGGACATGGGCAGAGCAGGACGGATCCTTTCCCTTTTTTTTTTTTTTTTTTTTTTTTTCTTCTCTCTCTTCTCTCTCCTTTTCTCTTTCTCTCCTCTCTCCCTCCCTTATTCTCTACCTTCCCGCTACCCCTTTTCCTTTTTTCTACGCTGTTATTACGTATATCTCTATTGATTCCAATAAGTAGAGAGTTCTAGAAAGTTAATATATTTTGTATTAAAGTAAGGATAACAAATAATGGACAACTGTTGGATATGTAAACAACAAGGAGCTGCGTCTCCTATTATATGTATCACATTATGCAATATTCAATAAAGTTGTTTATAAAAAAAAAAAAAAAAAAAAAAAAAGAAACATACAAACCAATGAATAAGTATAAATAAATATAAATATCCCTACTAAAAAAAAAAAAAAAAAAAAAAAAAAAAGGATACTTTAGATAGGAAAATTGAATCCTTTTTAAGAAAAGCTTACTTATGTTCAGGTAATCTTCTTAGACCTGCTATATCTTTGGCGGATGTTGCTGCAGCTTCAACTTTCTGGTTAGAAGCCTTAGCACAACAAGTAACAGATCATAATACTCATAGCATTGTTAATCTTCTTCAACATGCTAATAATTTTATTTGTGATGCCATCTTTGATATCATTAGGGTTGATGTCAGGTATATGTCTTTAGCTATTTTAGCTAGAAGAGCTTTATGGCTTAAAACTTGGAATGCTGATATGTCTTCTAAATCAACTTTGCTTTCCCTTTCTTTCCAGGGTAATAAATTGTTTGGTTCCCAGTTGGATTCTATTATTTCAACTGTTACTGGGGGGAAAGGAACTTTTTTACCACATGATAAAAAATCTAAAGGTAAATTTAGGTCTGCTAATCGTTTTCGTTCCTTTCGTCACAATAAGGAACAAAAGCCTGATCCTTCCCCTACAGGAACGGTTTCAGTTTGGAAACCATCTCCAGTCTGGAATAAATCCAAGCCTTTTAGAAAGCCGAAGCCAGCTCCCAAGTCCACATAAAGGTGCGGCCCTCATTCCAGCTCAGCTGGTAGGGGGCAGATTACGATTTTTCAAAGAAATTTGGATCAATTCGATTCACAATCTTTGGATTCAGTACATTATTTCACATGGATACAGAATAGGCTTCAAGATAAGGCCTCCTGCAAGAAGATTTTTTCTTTCCCGTGTCCCAATGAATCCAGTGAAGGCTCAAGCATTTCTGAAATGTGTTTCAGATCTAGAGTTGGCTGGAGTAATTGTGCCAGTTCCAGTTCTGGAACAGGGGCTGGGGTTTTACTCAAATCTCTTCATTGTACCAAAGAAGGAGAATTCCTTCAGACCAGTTCTGGATCTAAAAATATTGAATTGTTATGTAAGGATACCAACATTCAAAATGGTAACTGTCAGGACTATCTTGCCTTTTGTTCAGCAAGGGCATTATATGTCCACAATAGATTTACAAGATGCATATCTGCATATTCCGATTCATCCAGATCACTATCAGTTTCTGAGATTCTCTTTCCTAGACAAGCATTACCAGTTTGTGGCTCTGCCGTTTGGCCTAGCAACAGCTCCAAGGATTTTTACAAAGGTTCTCGGTGCCCTTCTATCTGTAATCAGAGAACAGGGTATTGTGGTATTTCCTTATTTGGACGATATCTTGGTACTTGCTCAGTCTTCACATTTATCAGAATCTCATACGAATCAACTTGTATCGTTTCTTCGAGAACATGGTTGGAGGATCAATTTACCAAAGAGTTCGTTGATTCCTCAGACAAGGGTAACCTTTTTAGGTTTTTAGATAGATTCAGTGTCCATGACTCTGTCGTTGATGGACAAGAGACGTCTGAAATTGGTTTCAGCTTGTCGAAACCTTCAGTCTCAATCATTCCCTTCGGTAGCCTTATGCATGGAAATTCTAGGTCTTATGACTGCTGCATCGGACGCGATCCCCTTTGCTCGTTTTCACATGCGACCTCTTCAGCTCTGTATGCTGAACCAGTGGTGCAGGGATTATACAAAGATATCGCAACTAATATCTTTAAAACCAATTGTACGACACTCTCTGACGTGGTGGACAGACCACCATTGTTTAGTTCAGGGGGCTTCTTTTGTTCTTCCGACCTGGACTGTGATCTCTACAGATGCAAGTCTGACAGGTTGGGGAGCAGTATGGGGGTCTCTGACAGCACAAGGGGTTTGGGAATCTCAGGAGGCGAGATTACCAATCAACATTTTGGAACTCCGTGCGATTTTCAGAGCTCTTCAGTCATGGCCTCTTCTAAAGAGAGAGTCGTTCATTTGTTTTCAGACGGACAATGTCACAACCGTGGCATATGTCAATCATCAAGGAGAGACTCACAGTCCTCTGGCTATGAAAGAAGTATCTCGAATTCTTGTATGGGCGGAATCCAGCTCCTGTCTAATTTCTGCGGTTCATATCCCAGGTATAGACAATTGGGAAGCGGATTATCTCAGTCGCCAAACATTACATCCGGGCGAGTGGTCTCTTCACCCAGAGGTATTTCTTCAGATTGTTCAAATGTGGGGACTTCCAGAAATAGATCTGATGGCTTCTCATCTAAACAAGAAGCTTACCAGGTATCTGTCCAGATCCAGGGATCCTCAGGCGGAAGCAGTGGATGCATTGTCACTTCCTTGGAAGTATCATCCTGCTTATATCTTTCCGCCTCTAGTTCTTCTTCCAAGAGTGATTTCCAAGATTCTAAAGGAGTGTTCATCTGTTCTGCTGGTGGCTCCAGTATGGCCTCACAGGTTTTGGTATGCGGATCTTGTCCGGATGGCTACTTGCCAACCGTGGTCTCTTCCGTTAAGACCAGACCTTCTATCGCAAGGTCCTTTTTTCCATCAGGATCTCAAATCCTTAAATTTGAAGGTATGGAGATTGAACGCTTGATTCTCAGTCATAGAGGTTTCTCTGACTCCGTAATTAATACTATGTTACAGGCTCGTAAGTCTGTATCTAGGAAGATATATTATCGAGTCTGGAAGACTTACATTTCTTGGTGTTCTTCTCATCATTTTTCTTGGCATTCTTTTACAATTCCTAGAATTCTACAGTTTCTTCAGGATGGTTTGGATAAAGGTTTGTCTGCAAGTTCCTTGAAAGGACAAATCTCTGCTCTTTCTGTTCTTTTTCATAGAAAGATTGCTAATCTTCCTGATATTCATTGTTTTGTACAGGCTTTGGTTCGTATAAAACCTGTCATTAAGTCAATTTCTCCTCCTTGGAGTTTGAATTTGGTTCTGGGGGCTCTTCAAGCTCCTCCGTTTGAACCTATGCATTCGCTGGATATTAAATTACTTTCTTGGAAAGTTTTATTTCTTTTGGCCATCTCTTCTGCTAGAAGAGTTTCTGAATTATCTGCTCTTTCTTGTGAGTCTCCTTTTCTGATTTTTCATCAGGATAAGGCGGTATTGCGAACTTCATTTAAATTTTTACCTAAGGTTGTGAATTCTAACAACATTAGTAGAGAAATTGTGGTTCCTTCATTATGTCCTAATCCTAAGAACTCTAAGGAAAGATCGTTACATTCTTTGGATGTAGTTAGAGCTTTGAAATATTATGTTGAAGCTACTAAAGATTTCCGAAAGACTTCTAGTCTATTTGTTATCTTTTCTGGTTCTAGGAAAGGTCAGAAGGCTTCTGCCATTTCTTTGGCATCTTGGTTAAAGTCTTTGATTCATCATGCTTATGTTGAGTCGGGTAGAACTCCGCCTCAACGGATTACAGCTCATTCGACTAGGTCAGTCTCTACTTCTTGGGCATTTCGGAATGAAGCTTCGGTTGATCAGATTTGCAAAGCAGCAACTTGGTCTTCTTTGCATACTTTTACTAAATTCTACCATTTTGATGTGTTTTCTTCCTCTGAAGCAGTCTTTGGTAGAAAAGTACTTCAGGCAGCTGTTTCAGTTTGATTCTTCTGCTTATAATTTCAGTTTTTTTCATTATAAGATTTAAACTTTGTTTTGGGTGTGGATTATTTTTCAGCGGAATTGGCTGTCTTTATTTTATCCCTCCCTCTCTAGTGACTCTTGCGTGGAAGATCCACATCTTGGGTATTCATTATCCCATACGTCACTAACTCATGGGGGCCTAGTTATCAAGCCGTCAACCTCAAATACGCTGGAATTCCGCAGCGTATTTGTGGCGAGGCTGATTCGCCTTAGTTATCAAAGGCTCGAGACCGGCAAAAGTAGAATTTTGTGACGTAAGCATCGATCCGCCGGACTCAGTCCGACACAGATCGATTCTTACGTCACTCCAGATGTTCCGCACACAAGTGCGGCACATTCTCACTACTTTTGCTAGCTATCAAAAAATTAGCAGGTACGCTCGGCACTTTTACGGCCCAGCGTACCTGGTTTTCAATCCGCCACCCCTGGAGGCGGCGGATCCCATAGGAATCAATGGGAGTCTGACCATAGCGAAAGTACAAGTTCGCTGCTGACAGACATCCCATTGATTTCTATGGGAGATGTCTGCACCTAACACCCTAACATGTACCCCGAGTCTAAACACCACTAATCTGTCCCCCCCTACACCGCCGCAACTAAATAAAGTTATTACCCCCTAAACCGCCGCTCCCGGAGCCCACCGCAAGCTACTCTATACATATTAACCCCTAAACCGCCACTCCCGGAGCCCACCGCAACTATAATAAATGTATTAACCCCTAAACCGCCGCTCCCTGAACCCGCCGCAACCTATATTAAATGTATTAACCCCTATCCTCCCCCCCCTACACCGTCGCCACCTATAATAAATTTATTAACCCCTAATCTGCCCCCCCTACACCGTCGCCACCTATAATAAATTTATTAACCCCTATCCTGCCCCCCACTACGCCGCCGCCACTGTAATAAAATTATTAACCCATAAACCTAAGTCTAACCTTAACCCTAACGCCCCCCTAACTTAAATATTAATTAAATAAATCTAAATAAATTAACTCTTATTAAGTAAATGAATCCTATTTAAAACTAAATACTTACCTTTAAAATAAACCCTAATATAGCTACAATATAAATAATAATTATATTCTAGCTATCTTAGGATTTATATTTATTTTACAGGTACCTTTCAATTTATTTTAACCATGTACAATAACTATTAAATAGTTATTAACTATTTAATAGCTTACCTAGCTAAAATAAAGAGAAATGTACCTGTGAAATAAATCCTAACCTAAGTTACAATTACACCTAACACTACACTATACTTTAATAAATTATTCCTATTTAAAAATAAATACCTACCTGTAAAATAAACCCTAAGATAGCTACAATATAATTAATAATTATATTATAGCTATCTTAGGATTTATATTTATTTTACAGGTAACTTTGTATTTATTTTAGCTAGTTAGAATAGTTATTAAATAGTTATTAACTATTTAATAACTACATAGCTAAAAGAAATACAAAATTACCTGTAAAATAAATCCTAACTTAAGTTACAATTAAACCTAATACTACACTATCATTAAATTAATTAAATAAATTACCTACAAATAACTACAATTAAATACAATTACATAAACTAACTAAAGTACAAAAAATAAAAAAAGCTAAGTTACAAAAAATAAAAAAATAAGTTACAAACATGTTACAAATATTACAACAATTTTAAGCTACTTACATCTAAGCCCCCTAATAAAATAACAAACCCCCCCAAAATAATAAAATGCCCTACCCTATTCTAAATTAAATAAATTTCAAAGCTCTTTTACCTTACCAGCCCTTAAAAGGGCCATTTGTGGGGGCATGCCCCAAAGAAAACAGCTCTTTCTTTCATGTAATTAGCAAGAGTCCATGAGCTAGTGACGTATGGGATATACATTCCTACCAGGAGGGGCAAAGTTTCCCAAACCTCAAAATGCCTATAAATACACCCCTCACCACACCCACAATTCAGTTTTACAAACTTTGCCTCCTATGGAGGTGGTGAAGTAAGTTTGTGCTAGATTCTACGTTGATATGCGCTCCGCAGCAAGTTGGAGCCCGGTTTTCCTCTCAGCGTGCAGTGAATGTCAGAGGGATGTGAGGAGAGTATTGCCTATTTGAATGCAGTGATCTCCTTCTACGGGGTCTATTTCATAGGTTCTCTGTTATCGGTCGTAGAGATTCATCTCTTACCTCCCTTTTCAGATTGACGATATACTCTTATTTATATACCATTACCTCTGCTGATTTTCGTTTCAGTACTGGTTTGGCTTTCTACAAACATGTAGATGAGTGTCCTGGGGTAAGTAAATCTTATTTTCTGTGACACTCTAAGCTATGGTTGGGCACTTTATTTATAAAGTTCTAAATATATGTATTCAAACATTTATTTCTTTCATGTAATTAGCAAGAGTCCATGAGCTAGTGACGTATGGGATATACATTCCTACCAGGAGGGGCAAAGTTTCCCAAACCTCAAAATGCCTATAAATACACCCCTCACCACACCCACAATTCAGTTTTACAAACTTTGCCTCCGATGGAGGTGGTGAAGTAAGTTTGTGCTAGATTCTACGTTGATATGCGCTCCGCAGCAAGTTGGAGCCCGGTTTTCCTCTCAGCGTGCAGTGAATGTCAGAGGGATGTGAGGAGAGTATTGCCTATTTGAATGCAGTGATCTCCTTCTACGGGGTCTATTTCATAGGTTCTCTGTTATCGGTCGTAGAGATTCATCTCTACCTCCCTTTTCAGATCGACGATATACTCTTATATATACCATTACCTCTGCTGATTCTCGTTTCAGTACTGGTTTGGCTTTCTACAAACATGTAGATGAGTGTCCTGGGGTAAGTAAATCTTATTTTCTGTGACACTCTAAGCTATGGTTGGGCACTTTGTTTATAAAGTTCTAAATATATGTATTCAAACATTTATTTGCCTTGACTCAGAATGTTCAACTTTCCTTATTTTCAGACAGTCAGTTTCATATTTGGGATAATGCATTTGATTTAATCATTTTTTCTTACCTTCAAAAATTTGACTCTTCCCTGTGGGCTGTTAGGCTCGCGGGGGCTGAAAATGCTTCATTTTATTGCGTCATTCTTGGCGCAGATTTTTTTGGCGCAAAAATTCTATTTCCGTTTCCGGCGTCATACGTGTCGCCGGAAGTTGCGTCATTTTTTGACGTTATTTTGCGCCAAAAATGTCGGCGTTCCGGATGTGGCGTCATTTTTGGCGCCAAATAATGTGGGCGTCTTATTTGGCGCGAAAAAATATGGGCGTCGCTTTTGTCTCCACATTATTTAAGTCTCATTTTTCATTGCTTCTGGTTGCTAGAAGCTTGTTCTTTGGCATTTTTTCCCATTCCTGAAACTGTCATTTAAGGAATTTGATCAATTTTGCTTTATATATATGTTGTTTTTTCTCTTACATATTGCAAGATGTCTCACGTTGCATCTGAGTCAGAAGATACTACAGGAAAATCGCTGTCTAGTGCTGAATCTACCAAAGCTAAGTGTATCTGCTGTAAACTTTTGGTAGCTATTCCTCCAGCTGTTGTTTGTATTGATTGTCATGACAAACTTGTTAAAGCAGATAATATTTCCTTTAGTAAAGTACCATTGCCTGTTGCAGTTCCTTCAACATCTAAGGTGCAGAATGTTCCTGATAATATAAGAGATTTTGTTTCTGAATCCATAAAGAAGGCTATGTCTGTTATTTCTCCTTCCAGTAAACGTAAAAAATCTTTTAAAACTTCTCTCCCTAGAGATGAATTTTTAAATGAACATCATCATTCTGATTCTGATGACTCCTCTGGTTCAGAGGATTCTGTCTCAGAGGTTGATGCTGATAAATCTTCATATTTATTTAAAATGGAATTTATTCGTTCTTTACTTAAAGAAGTACTAATTGCTTTAGAAATAGAGGATTCTGGTCCTCTTGATACTAATTCTAAACGTTTGGATAAGGTTTTTAAAGCTCCTGTGGTTATTCCAGAAGTTTTTCCTGTTCCTAATGCTATTTCTGCAGTAATTTCCAAAGAATGGGATAATTTGGGTAATTCATTTACTCCTTCTAAACGTTTTAAGCAATTATATCCTGTGCCGTCTGACAGATTAGAATTTTGGGACAAGATCCCTAAAGTTGATGGGGCTATTTCTACCCTTGCTAAACGTACTACTATTCCTACGTCAGATGGTACTTCGTTTAAGGATCCTCTAGATAGGAAAATTGAATCCTTTTTAAGAAAAGCTTATCTGTGTTCAGGTAATCTTCTTAGACCTGCTATATCTTTGGCTGATGTTGCTGCAGCTTCAACTTTTTGGTTGGAAACTTTAGCGCAACAAGTAACACATCGTGATTCTCATGATATTATTATTCTTCTTCAGCATGCTAATAATTTTATCTGTGATGCCATTTTTGATATTATCAGAGTTGATGTCAGGTTTATGTCTCTAGCTATTTTAGCTAGAAGAGCTTTATGGCTTAAAACTTGGAATGCTGATATGGCTTCTAAATCAACTTTACTTTCCATTTCTTTCCAGGGTAACAAATTATTTGGTTCTCATTTGGATTCCATTATTTCAACTGTTACTGGTGGGAAAGGAACTTTTTTACCACAGGATAAAAAATCTAAAGGTAAAAACAGGGCTAATAATCGTTTTCGTTCCTTTCGTTTCAACAAAGAACAAAAGCCTGATCCTTCATCCTCAGGAGCAGTTTCAGTTTGGAAACCATCTCCAGTCTGGAATAAATCCAAGCCAGCTAGAAAGACAAAGCCTGCTTCTAAGTCCACATGAAGGTGCGGCCCTCATTCCAGCTCAGCTGGTAGGGGGCAGGTTACGTTTTTTCAAGGAAATTTGGTTCAATTCTGTTCACAATCTTTGGATTCAGAGCAATGTTTCAGAAGGGTACAGAATTGGTTTCAAGATGAGACCTCCTGCAAAGAGATTTTTTCTTTCCCGTGTCCCAGTAAATCCAGTAAAAGCTCAAGCATTTCTGAAATGTGTTTTAGATCTAGAGTTGACTGGAGTAATTATGCCAGTTCTAGTTCCGGAACAGGGGATGGGGTTTTATTCAAATCTCTTCATTGTACCAAAGAAGGAGAATTCCTTCAGACCAAGGGCATTATATGTCCACAATAGATTTACAGGATGCTTATCTGCATATTCCGATTCATCCAGATCATTATCAGTTCCTGAGATTCTCTTTTCTGGACAAGCATTACCAGTTTGTGGCTCTGCCGTTTGGCCTAGCTACAGCTCCAAGAATTTTTACAAAAGTTCTCGGTGCCCTTCTGTCTGTAATCAGAGAACAGGGTATTGTGGTATTTCCTTATTTGGACGATATCTTGGTATTTGCTCAGTCTTTACATTTAGCAGAATCTCATACGAATCGACTTGTGTTGTTTCTTCAAGATCATGGTTGGAGGATCAATTTACCAAAAAGTTCATTGATTCCTCAGACAAGGGTAACTTTTCTGGGTTTCCAGATAGATTCAGTGTCCATGACTCTGTCTTTAACAGACAAGAGACGTCTAAAATTGATTTCAGGTTGTCGAAACCTTCAGTCACAATCATTCCCTTCGGTAGCCTTATGCATGGAAATTCTAGGTCTTATGACTGCTGCATCGGACGCGATCCCCTTTGCTCGTTTTCACATGCGACCTCTTCAGCTCTGTATGCTGAATCAATGGTGCAGGGATTACTCAAAGATATCTCAATTAATATCTTTAAAACCGATTGTACGACACTCTCTAACGTGGTGGACAGATCACCATCGTTTAATTCAGGGGGCTTCTTTTGTGCTTCCGACCTGGACTGTAATTTCAACAGATGCAAGTCTCACAGGTTGGGGAGCTGTGTGGGGATCTCTGACGGCACAAGAAGTTTGGGAATCTCAGGAGGTGAGATTACCGATCAATATTTTGGAACTCCGTGCAATTTTCAGAGCTCTTCAGTCTTGGCCTCTTCTGAAGCGAGAATCGTTCATTTGTTTTCAGACAGACAATGTCACAACTGTGGCATACATCAATCATCAAGGAGGGACTCACAGTCCTCTGGCTATGAAAGAAGTATCTTGAATTCTGGTTTGGACGGAATCCAGCTCCTGTCTAATCTCTGCGGTTCATATCCCAGGTATAGACAATTGGGAAGCGGATTATCTCAGTCGCCAAACGTTGCATCCGGGCGAATGGTCTCTTCACCCAGAGGTATTTCTTCAGATTGTTCAAATATGGGAGCTTCCAGAAATAGATCTGATGGCGTCTCATCTAAACAAGAAACTTCCCAGGTATCTGTCCAGATCCCGGGATCCTCAGGCGGAAGCAGTGGATGCATTATCACTTCCTTGGAAGTATCATCCTGCTTATATCTTTCCGCCTCTAGTTCTTCTTCCAAGAGTAATCTCCAAGATTCTGAAGGAATGCTCGTTTGTTCTGCTGGTAGCTCCGGCATGGCCTCACAGGTTTTGGTATGCGAATCTTGTCCGGATGGCCTCTTGCCATCCGTGGACTCTTCCGCTACGACCAGACCTTCTGTCGCAAGGTCCTTTTTTCCATCAGGATCTCAAATCCTTAAATTTAAAGGTATGGAGATTGAACGCTTGATTCTTAGTCAAAGAGGTTTCTCTGACTCTGTGATTAATACTATGTTACAGGCTCGTAAATCTGTATCCAGAGAGATATATTATAGAGTCTGGAAGACTTATATTTCTTGGTGTCTTTCTCATCATTTTTCTTGGCATTCTTTTAGAATTCCAAGAATTTTACAGTTTCTTCAGGATGGTTTAGATAAAGGTTTGTCCGCAAGTTCCTTGAAAGGACAAATCTCTGCTCTTTCTGTTCTTTTTCACAGAAAGATTGCTAGTCTTCCTGATATTCATTGTTTTGTACAAGCTTTGGTTCGTATAAAACCTGTCATTAAGTCAATTTCTCCTCCTTGGAGTTTGAATTTGGTTCTAGGGGCTCTTCAAGCTCCTCCGTTTGAACCTATGCATTCATTGGACATTAAATTACTTTCTTGGAAAGTTTTGTTCCTTTTGGCAATCTCTTCTGCCAGAAGAGTTTCTGAATTATCTGCTCTTTCTTGTGAGTCTCCTTTTCTGATTTTTCATCAGGATAAGGCAGTGTTGCGAACTTCTTTTGAATTTCTACCTAAAGTTGTGAATTCCAACAACATTAGTAGAGAAATTGTGGTTCCTTCATTATGTCCTAATCCTAAGAATTCTAAGGAAAAATCGTTACATTCTTTGGATGTTGTTAGAGCTTTGAAATATTATGTTGAAGCTACTAAGTCTTTCCGAAAGACTTCTAGTCTATTTGTTATCTTTTCCGGTTCTAGAAAAGGCCAGAAAGCTTCTGTCATTTCTTTGGCATCTTGGTTGAAATCTTTAATTCATCTTGCCTATGTTGAGTCGGGTAAAACTCCGCCTCAAAGGATTACAGCTCATTCTACTAGGTCAGTTTCTACTTCCTGGGCGTTTAGGAATGAAGCTTCGATTGATCAGATTTGCAAAGCAGCAACTTGGTCCTCTTTGCATACTTTTACTAAATTCTACCATTTTGATGTATTTTCTTCTTCTGAAGCAGTTTTTGATAGAAAAGTACTTCAGGCAGCGGTTTCAGTTTGAATCTTCTGCTTATGTTTTTCATTAAACTTTATTTTGGGTGTGGATTATTTTCAGCAGGAATTGGCTGTCTTTATTTTATCCCTCCCTCTCTAGTGACTCTTGCGTGGAAAGATACACATCTTGGGTAATCATTATCCCATACATCACTAGCTCATGGACTCTTGCTAATTACATGAAAGAAAACATAATTTATGTAAGAACTTACCTGATAAATTCATTTCTTTCATATTAGCAAGAGTCCATGAGGCCCATCCTTTTTTTTGTGGTGGTTATGATTTTTGTATAAAGCACAATTATTCCAATTCCTTATTTTATATGCTTTCGCACTTTTTTATCACCCCACTTCTTGGCTATTCGTTAAACTGAATTGTAGGTGTGGTGAGGGGTGTATTTATAGGCATTTTGAGGTTTGGGAAACTTTGCCCCTCCTGGTAGGAATGTATATCCCATACGTCACTAGCTCATGGACTCTTGCTAATATGAAAGAAATGAATTTATCAGGTAAGTTCTTACATAAATTATGTTTTTGCCTGTAAAAGAAAAATACAACCCCCCCCAACATTAAAACCCACCACCCACATACCCCTAATCTAACCCAAACCCCCCTTACAAAAACCTAACACTAATCCCCTGAAGATCATCCTACCTTGAGTCGTCTTCACTCAGCCGAGCCACCGATGGAACTGAAGAGGACATCCGGAGCGGAAGAAGTTAATCCTCCAAGCGGCGCTGAAGAAATCTTCCATCCGATGAAGTCATCATCCAGGCGGCGCTGAAGAAAAGTCTTCGATCCGTCCGACGTCATCTTCAAAGAGGCGCTGAAGAGGTCTTCTATCCGGGCGAAGTCATCTTCCAAGCCGGGTCTTGAATCTTCCTTCCGCCGACGCGGAACCACCTTCTTCACCGACGGACTACGACGAATGACGGCTCCTTTAAGGGACGTCATCCAAGATGGCGTCCCCTCAATTCCGATTGGCTGATAGGATTCTATCAGCCAATCGGAATTAAGGTAGGAAAAATCTGATTGGCTGATGGAATCAGCCAATCAGATTGAGCTCGCATTCTATTGGCTGTTCCGATCAGCCAATAGAATGCGAGCTCAATCTGATTGGCTGATTGGATCAGCCAATCGGATTGAACTTGAATCTGATTGGCTGATTCCATCAGCCAATCAGATTTTCCTACCTTAATTCCGATTGGCTGATAGAATCCTATCAGCCAATCGGAATTGAGGGGACGCCATCTTGGATGACGTCCCTTAAAGGAGCCGTCATTCGTCGTAGTCCGTCGGTGAAGAAGGTGGTTCCGCGTCGGCGGAAGGAAGATTCAAGACCCGGCTTGGAAGATGACTTCGCCCGGATAGAAGACCTCTTCAGCGCCTCTTTGAAGATGACATCGGACGGATCGAAGACTTTTCTTCAGCGCCGCCTGGATGATGACTTCATCGGATGGAAGATTTCTTCAGCGCCGCTTGGAGGATTAACTTCTTCCGCTCCGGATGTCCTCTTCAGTTCCATCGGTGGCTCGGCTGAGTGAAGACGACTCAAGGTAGGATGATCTTCAGGGGATTAGTGTTAGGTTTTTGTAAGGGGGGTTTGGGTTAGATTAGGGGTATGTGGGTGGTGGGTTTTAATGTTGGTGGGGGGGTTGTATTTTTCTTTTACAGGCAAAAGAGCTGTTTTCTTTGGGGCATGCCCCCACAAATGGCCCTTTTAAGGGCTGGTAAGGTAAAAGAGCTTTGAAATTTATTTAATTTAGAATAGGGTAGGGCATTTTTTTTATTTTGGGGGGGTTTGTTATTTTATTAGGGGGCTTAGATTAGGTGTAAGTAGCTTAAAATTGTTGTAATATTTGTAACATGTTTGTAACTTATTTTTTTATTTTTTGTAACTTAGCTTTTTTTATTTTTTGTACTTTAGTTAGTTTATGTAATTGTATTTAATTGTAGTTATTTGTAGTTAATTTATTTAATTAATTTAATGATAGTGTAGTATTAGGTTTAATTGTAACTTAAGTTATGATTTATTTTACAGGTAATTTTGTATTTCTTTTAGCTATGTAGTTATTAAATAGTTAATAACTATTTAATAACTATTCTAACTAGCTAAAATAAATACAAAGTTACCTGTAAAATAAATATAAATCCTAAGATAGCTATAATATAATTATTAATTACATTGTAGCTATCTTAGGGTTTATTTTACAGGTAAGTATTTAGCTTTAAATAGGAATAATTTATTAAAGTATAGTGTAGTGTTAGGTGTATTTGTAACTTAGGTTAGGATTTATTTCACAGGTACATTTCTCTTTATTTTAGCTAGGTAAGCTATTAAATAGTTAATAACTATTTAATAGTTATTGTACATGGTTAAAATAAATTGAAAGGTACCTGTAAAATAAAAATAAATCCTAAGATAGCTAGAATATAATTATTATTTATATTGTAGCTATATTAGGGTTTATTTTAAAGGTAAGTATTTAGTTTTAAATAGGATTCATTTACTTAATAAGAGTTAATTTATTTAGATTTATTTAATTAATATTTAAGTTAGGGGGGCGTTAGGGTTAGACTTAGGTTTAGGGGTTAATAATTTTATTACAGTGGCGGCGGCGTAGTGGGGGGCAGGATAGGGGTTAATAAATTTATTATAGGGAGCGACGGTGTAGGGGAGGCAGATTAGGGGTTAATAAATTTATTATAGGTGACGACGATGTAGGGGGGGCAGGATAGGGGTTAATAGGTTTAATATAGGTTGCGGCGGGTTCATGGAGCGGCGGTTTAGGGGTTAAACTATTTATTTAGTTGCGGAGAGGTGCGGGATCAGCAGGATAGGAGTTAATAATTTTATTATAGAGGGCGACGGTATGGGGGGGGGCAGGATAGGGGTTACTAGGTATACTGTAGGTGGTAGCGGTGTCCGGGAGCGGCGGTTTAGGGGTTAATACATTTATAAGAGTTGCGGCGGGGTCTAGGAGCGGCGGTTTAGGGGTTAGTAACTTTATTGAGTTGCGGGAGGCTCCGGGGGCGCCGGTATAGGGATAGAACAGTGTAGTTTAGTGTGAGTGCTTAGTGACAGGCTAGCAATAAAGCTGGGAAAAAGCCGAAGGGCAGCGAGATCGGATGAGTGATAACTGTCACAGTCCGCTGCTCATCGCCCCGCGGCTTTTTGACAGCTTTATTTGATAACTTAGGCGTATTTTTTCTGGTCCGCGGCGGCGAAGGTAGGCAAGCTTAGGCGGGCGTATTGGGCCGGCGAAGCAAGAAAAGTAGACGGCTTGATAACTACCCCCCATGGACTCTTGCTAATTACATGAAAGAAAACATAATTTATGTAAGAACTTACCTGATAAATTCATTTATTTCATATTAGCAAGAGTCCATGAGGCCCACCCTTTTTTGTGGTGGTTATGATTTTTTTGTATAAAGCACAATTATTCCAATTCCTTATTTTTTATGCTTTCGCACTGTTTTTATTATCACCCCACTTCTTGGCTATTCGTTAAACTGATTTGTGGGTGTGGTGAGAGGTGTATTTATAGGCATTTTGAGGTTTGGGAAACTTTGCCCCTCCTGGTAGGAATGTATATCCCATACGTCACTAGCTCCTGGACTCTTGCTAATATGAAAGAAATGAATTTATCAGGTAAGTTCTTACATAAATTATGTTTTTTAAGTTAATAGTTTGTTGATTTTTCATTTTCTATCACTATTTCAGTATAGACCATATGCTGTATATGAATTGTGTTGTCAGTATATGGCCAGGTTATAACACAATATATTTAATAATTATTCTTTAAAATAAACCCCAATAAAAATACATATACCAAAACAATAAAATTAATGTAAATTCCTAAGTTCTTTTTTTATTAGTTAATATTTATAGTGACATTGAAATATATTTGTAGGAAGCCAGATATGAATCAATACTATTCACGTTTAAATTATTAAAATATGCTATGCAAAGATAATAAAAGTTTACCTTATTTGTTAACCTTATTCACAATTGAATTTCATTAAAATACTACAGTAAGATATCAGAATCTGAGCTACTAACCTTCAAACAGTACAATCAGTTCTATAGTCACAATTTATCCTATCTAATTCCAATTTAAAACATCAGAAATTGTATATATTATTTGTGCAAACAACCAACTCCTATGCCAATTTATCTAAGCTGAAACAAATTCTTTAGCAGCAATAGTAAAGCAAGTAAATTCTAATATATATATATATATATATATATATATATATATATATATATCTGCAACTGTAAATTATTTAGCAAACACAAGACTAGTTTTAAACTACCCAGGACTGTGGATATGAGTCTAAAATATAAAGTAACTTTTTAAAATTGCTGAACTGCAATTTGTTATGACTACCAAATACTTTTGATTTAAATATCAAAAATTAGAACATTCATACATCACCAGTTTGAGCCAATTTGTAGTTCAATCTTTTCCAAATATTTTCAGATCACCTCATTTGAAGAAAAGTTATTGCATAGATCAAGGTTAGTTTCAGCTCCTTGCTTAAGTGATTGTGTTCCCAAGAATGGCCGCCAGTTATCAATCACCAGTGTAAGCAAATTAAAAAAAAACCTGTCCTTTCTTGCATTTAGCTATTCTTTATATAATCATTGGTAATGTTTTTCGGTTATACCTACGGATGCTTATCCCTTCTTATTGGCTCATCCCTGGGGGACGCCCCCCTCACTGTCTCTGTTTGTGTCCCAATAGAAAACTCATGTGGCTGTCATACTATTCAAATCCCCTAGGGGGCAGCAGACAACCAACAAATACAGTCCCACCATTACTCACTGCTACATTCCAAATAGCCTTATAAAAAAAATATTATTTAAACCACCATAACTCCTTGCATTAATAAATCTTTCCTGTCAGTATCCATATCTCATCTAGCATAACAGAAAACCTACAACCTGATACCAAACACCACTATTTCATCAGTTTCCATGTTAAAATAGAAAATATCCACCTATGTCTGTGTTTATGACTAAGGACATATTGTTTTCCTGTAAAACAAAGGACAGATATTATTTTGAAATTAGTCTAACAGTTATACATTTATTATATAGATACTTATTTAGAGATCCCATCTCCACATCAGTTCCTCCTGTAATTTTCACTAGATTTCTGGAAAACAGAGGAAAATGTGTTTATCTTTAAATCAATGGGTCAGTATTTGTATATATCAATGTAGTTATTATTTAATACAGCAAATATTTATTTAATATATTATGTCCCAGCTCAATACATATATACATATGTGTTATTTGAGTATTTCAAACTCAAATGAAAAACTGGCATCATTCCTTTTGCAAGATTTTTTTTTTTTTTTTTTAATGTCATACAGAGACTTTAAATCCCAATTTGTCTGGAATCTTTACATGGGAAACTCCGCAGGGGCAATTCACACTTATGTGACATAAATAATTTATTCAGCTAAAACTGGTTTTCCCTATGAATCTCATTAAGCCTAAAAGAAAGATCCCAGACATTGTGTCTATATTAACTCATGGGATCCTGTAACTTAGGTAATGAAACAGATGATTTTTTTTTAAATAAAATAAATGTTATCTTAATTAGGAGAAGCGTATCTTATGTTTGATATTTGTTTTTAACTAATTTGTCTTTCTTTGAAATGACTGATGGCCAAATGTTTTAGGGCCAGCAGAGAGGGTGAGTCACAATCTGATAGGGATTTCAGATTCACACCTTAGCAAGAAAATGTTTCTTTTGAAGTGACCTTTATGATTCATCCTGTGTAATCAAAAGAAGAAAATGGGGTTTAAATTACACAATGAAAACCATCTCATACTGTATTTTTAGCTACAAAATTAAATATCTGATATATATGTAGTTTATTTAAGGTTATTTAAAGGTACCCTGACAGTGTAGTGCTGTGCTGGTGCTCTGTCTATCTACCCCGCCTCCATAGGAGCCAATGAAATTACACCTCAGACTTCAAAAGTGTTCTTCGCTTACTTCTCTGGAGGTTGACAAAGGCCCTGTATGGACTGAAACGCGTTGCTCCTGCTGCATTATCCTGTCCCTCTTTGGCTTCCGTATGCTGAATGATCCCTAGAGCCTGACTGACACAAAGAGAAAAGACTTCAGGTTAAATTGAGTGCTCACAGAGGATCCACACGGAGGATTTGCTACTGATGGGAAAGACTCATTTCTACCTGTGACCCTCCCCGGTGTAAGTAGAAGTGTACACCTTATGTTTCGTTCCTTTTCTGTTTTTTTATTTTTATTTGGGATCCTTTGTATTTCAGCCCTTTGCCTGACCTTGTGGATATCCTGTTGCCTGAAATCCTTTCGACATCGTCTGAGTGCTTTTCGTTATTTGTCTATTTTATTTTTATTTTCATGTTCTTCTTTGTTTTAATTGTTTAGGTATATATGTTTTAACATTATTTGTAACCAAAACCCTATCTGTTTGATATTCCATTATATACGTCTGAGCAACGTATATATTGCTGTAGTGCTCTTTTATTATTGTGTGATTTCAATGTTGACCCTTTTGTTGTTATAATTATTATTTTATTTTTTTTATTTTTTTATTTGAGGTTCATTTAAAAGGATACAAATTGCATGAATAAAATTCTTATGTCACATGAGATAAAATATCAGTGTTACAAAAGGTTCTGACAATGAAAATTAGATTATAGAAAGACACAGAGCTAGTAATATATAAACCATGTGAACATTATAGTACTGGAGTGCCTGTCACCTAGGGATAACATTCTGACCTAGGAGACCTCCTATGAATCTCAAATGATAAACCTCATTTTTATAGCACTTTATGTCTTGCATGTCAAATAAACTTGAGATATTTTTCTTGTAGCTTAATAGGCTACTATTAGACCTAACTAAAATATCAACTCAGGGTGGGAGAGAAAAAATATTTAATATGTTCAAATTTGCAGGTAATGATGAAAATCATGGTGAAGGTTGCGGCATAGGCGAGAAAAGCCGCGTGTTTAGTTCTCCTTAACAAGGAGACACGTTATGGGTTGGGGGGGGTGGGTGGGTGGGTGTGTGTATATATATATATATATAGTAGGTTATATGGTGTGAGAAGCATGGAGCTGAAGAAGCTTTTTATGTTACAATTCAAGATAAGCACGCTGTGATGAAACAGGGCATCCCAGCGCTGTGAAGAATCATCTAAGGACCTGGTTTGCTAATATGTGTGTAGAGAGGGCTACTCGCGCATTAGATTGATGCAAAACCCGAGCCACCAGAATTTTTAACAAAAATCTTGGTGAATAAATGTATCAAAGGTTTCGTGGATCAACTTTGGCACTATCAGGAGGTGAACTATATAGAATGTAGGACCAGCCTGCATAAGTATACATGTGAAATGCATAGATCAAAGGCTACATATAGCAGTGTATAGGTTCTGATGAGGGGCAAAAGTTTGGAACTATCTGTAAGGATCGATGAATGTACCTAATGGAGAATATTAACATTTCCCATATAACTATTCAGTCTTCTTTCCATATATGATGTCTATGTCATCTATAGGGGTACAGATGAGAAGGCTCAGGGGTCTCGGCCGCAGACACCTAAGCCTTAGGGCAGTCAAAATGTCAGGGGACAGCATGGCACATTTTATTTCAATCCTCAGTGTCAATAAACTATATAGGGTGTATAAGGGAGTATAAATGTGTATATATATATATATATATATATATATATATATTAGTTCTATAGGCGGTCAGCTGGATCCTAACCAACAGCCTTCATATGAAACCAATGCATTTATAAACAAGGCATGGTAAATACTATCGTCTAACACCTTAAAAACAAGAGCTCATCTAAAACACCTTTAACCCATCAAGCTAGAATATTGTAAAATTGTATAGAACTGTAACCCTCCTATATTTATAGATGAATACATATGTCCTTCTTGTGCAAAATCAGTTTAGAAGAGAAGAAACACATTTAATCGGCAGCATGCTGTTGTCAGCTATTATGCTAAGGGATAGGGTAGCTATAGCTATGATAATGCAATATAGTCATACTTAATATGGCGCAGTTCATTTGGCAATAGCATAACACGCAGAGTATCCGCCCAAATAATATTACGCAGAGCTAGAATTATATCGTTTACACATGTGCTCGCAGCCAACCTTACAATACTATAGAACATTTAGCTAGATTGGTATCTATCTATGATAAAAACAGTTTTTAAACATGGTATGAAACCCAGATTAATAAACAAACATATGAGCTATATCAAGCGCCCAGAATAAGCAAAATGAGCAATACAAATATAAGAGACCATATTGCAGTAAGGGCATGGGCAACCAACAATAGGGGAAGAATATAGTGGAGGGAGTGTCCCGGTATAACAATTAGCTCATTAAAGCAGTCAACAGAGTTGCTATTATATACAAACATTGTAATGATTAACTCTCATTGTCTGCACAAGAAATGGCCCATGGTAGCTGAGCACAGAACACAGAAAACTTAAAAGTAGTATAACATCAACAATAGCTATCAGTAGGAAAGCATTTAATCAACAGTGCTGTGGAGTGATGTGTCCCTCATTCCAAATATTATGAGAGTGGGAAAGCAAGTCTAAAAACCCAGCACCCGGAGTCTAGGTTTAGGAGCGTGGTATAGGCATAGGAAAAGCTAGATACCTCAAAATATTACTAGTCCGTATACAGAGTCCCAGACTCGCAGATGTGTCTCCCATTATAAGCACTTGATCTATGTACAAACTATCCGATCCCCTTTCTGAGACCATAAGGGATCGCCACCTCCAAGCTCCATGTGCTGCCGTAGCACGGCAAGAAAGTTAGTCTTTCACATCTGAGATCCTGCATTCTTCGGCCGTTTATCTCCAGTATGCAGACCCTGAAGCGCCATGAAGTGTAGGCCAGCTTCCCCATGCCCGCTTGTTGTGCTGTCATCTGTGCGGTGGGATATGAAGTATTCTCGGCTAGCAGAGTGGCGTATTGGGTATCCGACTTATAGTCGTTAGGTATTAGCATATCAGTCCGCACCTCATCAGAGACTAAGTCTGAACCTAAGTTTCTAGTTTCCTGCATGGCGGCTGGTACGAAAGTGCGCGCTTGCCTGGGTAGATGGCCATTTATCTTCTGCGGCTCGACTGTACGGCAATAATCAGGGTTCAGTATGGAAGGCCCCTCTGTGCTCGGTTTGCAGGTAGATGTGGAAAGCATCAGTGGCAAATGAAGCGCAAATCTAAGTTCACTCACGAACTGTAGGAATTGCTGCTTGGTTAGCTTTAGAATTGGTGAGTCCCATGCTGCCACGTTCTCCATATTGCGCTGCTATATCGTTCTGAGATTAATACCTGTCTCAGTAGTGATCTTGTTCCAAAGTGCTCCCTCGATAGTTATAGGGGCAGCGTGTTTGTCCACAGCCTATTTTCTTGGTAGTTAAGCTAGATTGCGGCTCAATACCCATGCGTTGATGACAATGGCTGCTCCCAGAGTGAATAGGTTGGAGGCCTGCTATCCGAAAGATAGGATCTGTACATCAGGAGGGTATTCTACTCCTTCACTTCAAACAACAATATTGTTAAAGTTTCTGTATTACCAAAATTGTAAAAGTTTGGGAATCTGAATGGCCAAAAAGAGTTATATTTCAAAGAGTATAGCCGGAGCTACTATGAGATGCGACCGTTCAGTTCCATAGCTGGCTCCTCCCCCCGTTATAATTATTATTAATATTAAAAACAGAATTTATGTTTACCTGATAAATTTCTTTCTCCAACGGTGTGTCCGGTCCACGGCGTCATCCTTACTTGTGGGATATTCTCTTCCCCAACAGGAAATGGCAAAGAGCCCAGCAAAGCTGGTCACATGATCCCTCCTAGGCTCCGCCTACCCCAGTCATTCGACCGACGTTAAGGAGGAATATTAGCATAGGAGAAACCATATGGTACCGTGGTGACTGTAGTTAAAGAAAATAAATTATCAGACCTGATTAAAAAAACCAGGGCGGGCCGTGGACCGGACACACCGTTGGAGAAAGAAATTTATCAGGTAAACATAAATTCTGTTTTCTCCAACATAGGTGTGTCCGGTCCACGGCGTCATCCTTACTTGTGGGAACCAATACCAAAGCTTTAGGACACGGATGAAGGGAGGGAGCAAATCAGGTCACCTAAATGGAAGGCACCACGGCTTGCAAAACCTTTCTCCCAAAAATAGCCTCAGAAGAAGCAAAAGTATCAAACTTGTAAAATTTGGTAAAAGTGTGCAGTGAAGACCAAGTCGCTGCCCTACATATCTGATCAACAGAAGCCTCGTTCTTGAAGGCCCATGTGGAAGCCACAGCCCTAGTGGAATGAGCTGTGATTCTTTCGGGAGGCTGCCGTCCGGCAGTCTCGTAAGCCAATCTGATGATGCTTTTAATCCAAAAAGAGAGAGAGGTAGAAGTTGCTTTTTGACCTCTCCTTTTACCTGAATAAACAACAAACAAGGAAGATGTTTGTCTAAAATCCTTTGTAGCATCTAAATAGAATTTTAGAGCGCGAACAACATCCAAATTGTGCAACAAACGTTCCTTCTTTGAAACTGGTTTCGGGCACAGAGAAGGTACGATAATCTCCTGGTTAATGTTTTTGTTAGAAACAACTTTTGGAAGAAAACCAGGTTTAGTACGTAAAACCACCTTATCTGCATGGAACACCAGATAAGGAGGAGAGCACTGCAGAGCAGATAATTCTGAAACTCTTCTAGCAGAAGAAATTGCAACTAAAAACAAAACTTTCCAAGATAATAACTTAATATCAACGGAATGTAAGGGTTCAAACGGAACCCCCTGAAGAACTGAAAGAACTAAATTGAGACTCCAAGGAGGAGTCAAAGGTTTGTAAACAGGCTTGATTCTAACCAGAGCCTGAACAAAGGCTTGAACATCTGGCACAGCTGCCAGCTTTTTGTGAAGTAACACCGACAAGGCAGAAATCTGTCCCTTCAGGGAACTTGCCGATAATCCTTTTTCCAATCCTTCTTGAAGGAAGGATAGAATCTTAGGAATCTTAACCTTGTCCCAAGGGAATCCTTTAGATTCACACCAACAGATATATTTTTTCCAAATTTTGTGGTAAATCTTTCTAGTTACAGGCTTTCTGGCCTGAACAAGAGTATCGATAACAGAATCTGAGAAACCTCGCTTCGATAAAATCAAGCGTTCAATCTCCAGGCAGTCAGCTGGAGTGAAACCAGATTCGGATGTTCGAACGGACCCTGAACAAGAAGGTCTCGTCTCAAAGGTAGCTTCCAAGGTGGAGCCGATGACATATTCACCAGATCTGCATACCAAGTCCTGCGTGGCCACGCAGGAGCTATCAAGATCACCGACGCCCTCTCCTGATTGATCCTGGCTACCAGCCTGGGAATGAGAGGAAACGGCGGAAACACATAAGCTAGTTTGAAGGTCCAAGGTGCTACTAGTGCATCCACTAGAGCCGCCTTGGGATCCCTGGATCTGGACCCGTAACAGGGAACTTTGAAGTTCTGACGAGAGGCCATTAGATCCATGTCTGGAATGCCCCACAGCTGAGTGACTAGGGCAAAGATTTCCGGATGGAGTTCCCACTCCCCCGGATGCAATGTCTGACGACTCAGAAAATCCGCTTCCCAATTTTCCACTCCCGGGATGTGGATAGCAGACAGGTGGCAGGAGTGAGACTCCGCCCATAGAATAATCTTGGTCACTTCCTCCATCGCTAGGGAACTCCTTGTTCCCCCCTGATGGTTGATGTACGCAACAGTCGTCATGTTGTCTGATTGAAACCGTATGAACTTGGTCCTTGCTAGCTGAGGCCAAGCCTTGAGAGCATTGAATATCGCTCTCAGTTCCAGAATATTTATCGGTAGAAGAGATTCTTCCCGAGACCAAAGACCCTGAGCTTTCAGGGATCCCCAGACCGCGCCCCAGCCCGTCAGACTGGCGTCGGTCGTGACAATGACCCACTCTGGTCTGCGGAATGTCATCCCTTGTGACAGGTTGTCCAGGGACAGCCACCAACGGAGTGAGTCTCTGGTCCTCTGATTTACTTGTATCTTTGGAGACAAGTCTGTATAGTCCCCATTCCACTGACTGAGCATGCACAGTTGTAATGGTCTTAGATGAATGCGCGCAAAAGGAACTATGTCCATTGCCGCTACCATCAACCCGATCACTTCCATGCACTGAGCTACGGAAGGAAGAGGAACGGAATGGAGTATCCGACAAGAGTCCAGAAGCTTTGTTATTCTGGCCTCTGTTAGAAAAATCCTCATTTCTGAGGAGTCTATAATTGTTCCCAAGAAGGGAACCCTTGTTGACGGGGATAGAGAACTCTTTTCCACGTTCACTTTCCAGCCGTGAGATCTGAGAAAGGCCAGGACGATGTCCGTGTGAGCCTTTGCTCGAGGGAGGGACGACGCTTGAATCAGAATGTCGTCCAGGTAGGGTACTACTGCAATGCCCCTTGGTCTTAGCACCGCTAGAAGGGACCCTAGTACCTTTGTGAAAATCCTTGGAGCAGTGGCTAATCCGAAAGGAAGCGCCACGAACTGGTAATGTTTGTCCAGGAATGCAAACCTTAGGAACCGATGATGTTCCTTGTGGATAGGAATATGTAGATACGCATCCTTTAAATCCACCGTGGTCATGAATTGACCTTCCTGGATGGAAGGAAGGATAGTTCGAATGGTTTCCATCTTGAACGATGGGACCTTGAGAAATTTGTTTAAGATCTTGAGATCTAGGATTGGTCTGAACGTTCCCTCTTTTTTGGGAACTATGAACAGATTGGAGTAGAACCCCATCCCTTGTTCTCTTAATGGAACAGGATGAATCACTCCCATTTTTAACAGGTCTTCTACACAATGTAAGAACGCCTGTCTTTTTATGTGGTCTGAAGACAACTGAGACCTGTGGAACCTCCCCCTTGGGGGAAGTCCCTTGAATTCCAGAAGATAACCCTGGGAGACTATTTCTAGCGCCCAAGGATCCAGAACATCTCTTGCCCAAGCCTGAGCGAAGAGAGAGAGTCTGCCCCCCACCAGATCCGGTCCCGGATCGGGGGCCAATATTTCATGCTGTCTTGGTAGCAGTGGCCGGTTTCTTGGCCTGCTTTCCCTTGTTCCAGCCTTGCATTGGTCTCCAAGCTGGCTTGGCCTGAGAAGTATTACCCTCTTGCTTAGAGGACGTAGCACCTTGGGCTGGTCCGTTTTTACGAAAGGGACGAAAATTAGGTCTATTTTTAGCCTTGAAAGGCCGATCCTGAGGAAGGGCGTGGCCCTTACCCCCAGTGATATCAGAGATAATCTCTTTCAAGTCAGGACCAAACAGCGTTTTCCCCTTGAAAGGAATGTTTAGTAGCTTGTTCTTGGAAGACGCATCAGCCGACCAAGATTTCAACCAAAGCGCTCTGCGCGCCACAATAGCAAACCCAGAATTCTTAGCCGCTAACTTAGCCAATTGCAAAGAGGCGTCTAGAGTGAAAGAATTAGCCAATTTGAGAGCATTGACTCTGTCCATAATCTCCTCATAAGGAGGAGAGTCACTATCGAGCACCTTAATCAGTTCATCAAACCAGAAATATGCGGCTGTAGTGACAGGGACAATGCATGAAATGGGTTGTAGAAGGTAACCCTGCTGAACAAACATCTTTTTAAGCAAACCTTCTAATTTTTTATCCATAGGATCTTTGAAAGCACAACTATCCTCTATGGGAATAGTGGTGCGTTTGTTTAAAGTAGAAACCGCTCCCTCGACCTTGGGGACTGACTGCCATAAGTCCTTTCTGGGGTCGACCATAGGAAACAATTTTTTAAATATGGGGGGAGGGACGAAAGGAATACCGGGCCTTTCCCATTCTTTATTAACAATGTCCGCCACCCGCTTGGGTATAGGAAAAGCTTCTGGGAGCCCCGGCACCTCTAGGAACTTGTCCATTTTACATAGTTTCTCTGGGATGACCAAATTTTCACAATCATCCAGAGTGGATAATACCTCCTTAAGCAAAATGCGGAGATGTTCCAATTTAAATTTAAATGTAATCACATCAGATTCAGCCTGCTGAGAAATGTTCCCTAAATCAGTAATTTCTCCCTCAGACAAAACCTCCCTGGCCCCCTCAGATTGGGTTAGGGGCCCTTCAGAGATATTAATATCAGCGTCGTCATGCTCTTCAGTAACTAAAACAGAGCATCCACGCTTACGCTGACAAGGGTTCATTTTGGCTAAAATGTTTTTGACAGAATTATCCATTACAGCCGTTAATTGTTGCATAGTAAGGAGTATTGGCGCGCTAGATGTACTAGGGGCCTCCTGAGTGGGCAAGACTCGTGTAGACGAAGGAGGGAATGATGCAGTACCATGCTTACTCCCCTCACTTGAGGAATCATCTTGGGCATCATTGTCATTATCACATAAATCACATTTATTTAAATGAATAGGAATTCTGGCTTCCCCACATTCAGAACACAGTCTATCTGGTAGTTCAGACATGTTAAACAGGCATAAACTTGATAAGAAAGTACAAAAAACGTTTTAAAATAAAACCGTTACTGTCGCTTTAAATTTTAAACTGAACACACTTTATTACTGCAATTGCGAAAAAACATGAAGGAATTGTTCAAAATTCACCAAATTTTCACCACAGTGTCTTAAAGCCTTGAAAATATTGCACACCAATTTTGGAAGCTTTAACCCTTAAAATAACGGAACCGGAGCCGTTTAAAGCTTTAACCCCTTTACAGTCCCTGGTATCTGCTTTGCTGAGACCCAACCAAACCCAAAGGGGAATACGATACCAAATGACGCCTTCAGAAGTCTTTTATAAGTATCAGAGCTCCTCTCACATGCGACTGCATGCCATGCCTCTCAAAAACAAGTGCGCAACACCGGCGCGAAAATGAGACTCTGCCTATGCTTTGGGAAAGCCCCTAAAGAATAAGGTGTCTAAAACAGTGCCTGCCGATATTATTATATCAAAATACCCAGAATAAATGATTCCTCAAGGCTAAATAAGTGTTAATATCAATCGATTTAGCCCAAAAAAAGTCTACAGTCTAAATAAGCCCTTGTGAAGCCCTTATTTACAATCGTAATAAACATGGCTTACCGGATCCCATAGGGAAAATGACAGCTTCCAGCATTACATCGTCTTGTTAGAATGTGTCATACCTCAAGCAGCAAGGGACTGCAAACTGTTCCCCCAACTGAAGTTAATTGCTCTCAACAGTCCTGTGTGGAACAGCCATGGATTTTAGTTACGGTTGCTAAAATCATTTTCCTCATACAAACAGAATTCTTCATCTCTTTTCTGTTTCTGAGTAAATAGTACGTACCAGCACTATTTGAAAATAACAAACTCTTGATTGAATAATGAAAAACTACAGTTAAACACTAAAAAACTCTAAGCCATCTCCGTGGAGATGTTGCCTGTACAACGGCAAAGAGAATGACTGGGGTAGGCGGAGCCTAGGAGGGATCATGTGACCAGCTTTGCTGGGCTCTTTGCCATTTCCTGTTGGGGAAGAGAATATCCCACAAGTAAGGATGACGCCGTGGACCGGACACACCTATGTTGGAGAAATTGAATTTATTGGTACTTATTATTGCCTACAAGCAACATATTTGTTTTACACACTATTTTAAGCTGTTTCTTCAGCACTGTGGGTTAAGGTTTTCTTTACTCTGTGAAGGAACATTTTTGTGGTCCCGCCATTACCAACAATATTTTCGCGTACCACAGGTTGGGAACCGCTGCTATAGAGGATAGCTGCTCCTTTAAGGATCCCATGGACAAAAAGCTGGAAGCTTATTTGAAGAAGATGTATGTTCATCAAGGTCTTCAATGGCAACCTGCAGTTTGTATTGCCACAGTAGCAAGGGTGGCATCTTATTGGTGCAACGCCTTGCCTGAATCAATTTTACAAATACAATCAATGTACAAATACTGTTAAGAAACAGATATTTCAAGGTCCTCACGCTCTGAAGAGCTTCAATAGTTCTAAGATTAAGGCACAGTAGAACAATCCACCAGATGGCAGAAGCTTCTTTAAAAATTATTGTTAATACATTTTAACATAAAACAATGCAATATTAAAAAGCATATAGGCAACATAAGTCACTAATGTCAGTAGCAAATACCTGAATAGGAATGCAGTGTCTACATAACCTCAAACATGATGTATTAAACAGCTGTGGATTGCAACAGACTTAGGTCCTAGTGTTGCACTCAGGACTCTGGTAAACCCCTCCCTGTGAAGTGTCTCAAGTATCTCCAATGTTTCACTGCAGAAGTGCAGCTTTTTCTTCACTATACACTTAGTTGACAGCAGCCCTGTTCCACCATGTCTTGTGCTTCAGCTACTTCTTGGCACCATATGAGCCGCATGAGAAAATGTACATTAGAAACCTTAGATAGAAGAGCCAGCTCCGGAGGTCCAAGATAAGCCTACTTCAAAGACTGGAAGATTAGTGAATCCCTTATGTGGGTCAATAGGTAGTAGCGTATTTGCAGTGTATATTTTTATTTATTTTAAAATATTTCTAGTGAGGACAAAAGGCATACATCATTTATGAAATAATCATTTTACTAGATATTCACATCATATCTGAATTAGTAGATTGGGTTATAGGCCTTGTTTTTTCTTCTTCCCCTTATTATCAATTTATTAGCTCATGGACCAATTGAGATGATCTTGTCTGAGTCAAGTGGTTATTATAAGGCTGGAAGGAAAACGTTTAAAAGAAAAGTAAAGATAAAAGAAAATTGCATCTAACAAAAGGTCGTTGTTGATGTAAGTCTGAACAGATAGATTTTTAGATGCTGATGCCAAAACTAAGTACACTGAAAACACACAACGCTTTAGAACAATCTATTAAATAGGGAACAATTGCATTACATTTTATGAGTCTTGTTATAAGAAAAGGACTTAAAATCTATACATGTGGTATTCTAGAAGAATTATGTTTGAAGGTAAGAGAGTAAACTTCACATTTATATGAGCTATCATATAAGCTCAATCTAAGAATGAATTTTTGTGTTCCACGTTGAGAATATATGTAGGTATGAAGTTGTGTTATTAAAATATGTGTACAAATTGGCGTCATTCTATGGTTGAGTTACAGCACTCCATGTGTTGGATATATTATTGTTTTTTGTTTGCCCTCCCTACAGCCCCGGCTGCAGACCACCGGATAGGACAACAATAGTATACCAGCTTCATATCTAAGGTTAATGATTAATTGATCCTGATAGCCCACATTCTGTGAATACTATATTAATGGTTTCCCAGGGGGGGGATCCCCACTAACCCCCAAAAGAAACACTGGTTTATAAAGGACAACATAAAACATGTCGGTAAATATTCTGTAAGTGGAGCATTGTGTACTTCTATAAACTATGTGAATTCTTTATGGTGTTATCATGTGAAGCTATAGAATCAATCACCTGCATACTTATATTAGGTTTATACCACAAAGGGAAATAAATATATGACTTATCAACACTTTAAAAGAAAAATATTCAATACTGATAAAGTAAACGACCTGTTTTTGGCATTTCGATAGTAAGCTTTTAGGTTTATAAATGATAGTGGCAGTGGTGCCTTTTTATGGACAGTTCCCTAATAACAAATAACACAGAAAATGCATGTAGATATAAGGTATAACTATATTACTTATGTAGTTGATGAATGCTAAACATGTCCATGCAATAAATGACTCAAATTCTCGTTGTATCTGAGTCTCCGATGACAGATGCCTTTATTATGGGTTTAGTATAGTGGCCTATCAGGAAATCAAATGGTGCTCTCTCAAGTAGATTTAGCAGTAGTTTTTCCAGATTTTCCAAGCCGAGGTTGATTCGAGACATAAGATCTGTTTTCCACTTGGCGGCCATGTTTAATGCAACACAGTGTGCACTATAGATGTAGTCTCATTGCTCCCTTTTGCTGTTTGTTGAAAATGGTATGTGCTTTTAAGGTTATATATGCAGATTTAATAATGGAATGCAGTTGTGCCCAGTTTCGACTAGGAACCTCAGGTTACGGAGGAGGGTAGCGCTGCCCCTTATGGGCCGCCACCCTAGTTCTCAATTGTCCTGTATCTCACTTCAACTTCAAGAATACAGCTGATATTTTGATAGATGCTAAGCTACTAGGTAGCACAGTTGTAGAGGTTGTTGAAAACTGATAATCGCTGTTGGATGGCTCAGATATCGGTGGATTTATCAGAGTTTCAGTCAGAGCTCTAGGAATGTGCCCGTCAAGATCGCAGTTCGGGCACGCCCCCCTTGCAGTGTATATTTATATCTTTTGTACTGAGGATTCTGAATGTGATATTTTGGATGCTGATACTTCTTTTGCATTTGAGCTATCTACCATTTCAGAATGCATCAATGTGGCTCTAAGTTTAAATTTGGAAAGTGAAGCATCCACATTGTCAGAGTTTTAGAAGTAAGTGCCGAATATCTTGATTATTTTTTTTCTTTGTAAATGCTATTAAGTACATTTGCATGGAGTCTAAAATGTTACTGCTAGATTTAGAGTTTTGTCGGTAAAGACCTGCGGTGCTAACAAGCCTTTTTTTTCCAGCGCACCCTTAAGACAACGCTGGTATTACGAGTTGTCTGAATGGCTGCGTTAGCCTCAGAAAAGTGAGTGTTGAGCCAAATTTAGCTCCACTTCAACCCTCAATACCAACGTTGCTTACGGTAGCGGTAAGCTGGAAAAACGTGCTTGTGCACGATTTCCCCATAGGAAACAATGGGGCTGAGCTGGCTGAAAAAAAACTAACACTTGCAAAAAAAGCAGCGTTCAGCTCCTAATGCAGCCCCATTGTTTCCTATGGGAAAACACTTTCTAAGTCTACACCTAACACCCTAACATGAACCCCGAGTCTAAACACCCCTAATCTTACACTTATTAACCCCTAATCTGCCGCCCCCGCTATCGCTGACACCTGCATTATACTATTAACCCCTAATCTACCGATCCGGACACCGCCGCAACCTACATTATCCCTATGAACCCCTAATCTGATGTCTCTAACATCGCCGACACCTATATTATATTTATTAACCCCTAATCTTCCCCCCCAACGTCGCCGCCACCTGCCTACACTTATTAACCCCTAATCTGCCGCCTCCAATGTCGCCGCTACTATAATAAAGTAATTAACCCTTAAACCTTAGTCTAACCCTAACCCCCCTAAGTTAAATATAATTTAAATAAAACGAACAAAAATTACTATCATTAAATAAATTAATCCTATTTAAAACTAAATACTTACCTATAAAATAAACCCTAATATAGCTACAATATAACTAATAGTAACATTGTAGCTATTTTAGGATTAATATTTATTTTACAGGCAACTTTGTATTTATTTTAACTAGGTACAATGCTATTAAATAGTTAATAACTATTTAATAGCTACCTAGTTAAAATAATTACAAAATTCCATGTAAAATAAATCCTAACTTAAGTTACAAATACACCTAACACTACACTATCAATAAATTAATTAAATTAATTAACTACAATGATCTAAACTAAAATACAATTAAATAAACTAAACTGTAATACAAAAACCCCCCACTAAATTACAAAAAATAAAAAATATTACAAGAATTTTAATCTAATTACACCTAATCTAAGCCCCCTAATAAAATTAAAAAGCCCCCCAAAATAATAAAATTCCCTACCCTAAACTAAATTACAAAGTAATCAGCTCTTTTACCAGCCCTTAAAATGGCTTTTTGCGGGGCATTGCCCCAAAGTAATCAGCTCTTTTACCTGTAAAAAAATATACAATCCCCCCCCAACATTACAACCCACCACCCACACACCCCTACTCTAAAACCCACCCGATCCCCCTTAAAAAAAACTAACACTACCCCCCTGAAGATTACCCTACCTTGAGTCGTCTTCAGCCAGCTGGCAACCGATGGGACAGAAGAGGACATCCGGAGCGGCAGAAGTCTTGATCCGATCGGGGCAGAAGAGGTCCTCCAAGCGGCAGATGTCTTCATCCAAGCGGCATCTTCTATCTTCAATCAACCGGAGCGGAGCCATCTTGAATCCATCCGACGCGGAGCCATCCTCTTCTTCCGATGTCCTAAGGCCGAATGAAGGTTCCTTTAAATGACGTCATCCAAGATGGCGTCCCTCGAATTCCGATTGGCTGATAGTATTCTATCAGCCAATCGGAATTAAGGTAGGAAAAATCAGATTGGTTGATTTAATCAGCCAATCGGATTGAAGTTCAATCAGATTGGCTGATTGGATGAGCCAATAGAATGCGAGGTCAATTCTATTGGCTCATCCAATCAGCCAATCGGATTGAACTTCAATCCGATTGGCTGATTAAATCAACCAATCGGATTTTTCCTACCTTAATTCCGATTGGCTGATAGAATCCTATCAGCCAATCGGAATTCGAGGGACGCCATCTTGGATGACGTCATTTAAAGGAACCTTCATTCGGCCTTAGGACATCGGAAGAAGAGGATGGCTCTGCGTCGGATGGATTCAAGATGGCTTCGCTCCGGTTGATTGAAGATAGAAGATGCCGCTTGGATGAAGACATCTGCCGCTTGGAGGACCTCTTCTGCCCCGATCGGATCAAGACTTCTGCCGCTCCGGATGTCCTCTTCTGTCCCATCGGTGGCCGGCTGGCTGAAGACGACTCAAGGTAGGGTAATCTTCAGGGGGGTAGTGTTAGGTTTTTTTAAGGGGGGATCGGGTGGGTTTTAGAGTAGGGGTGTGTGGGTGGTGAGTTGTAATGTTGGGGGGATTATATTTTTTTTTACAGGTAAAAGAGCTGATTACTTTGGGGTAATGCCCCGCAAAAAGCCCTTTTAAGGGCTGGTAAAAGAGCTGATTACTTTGTAATTTAGTTTATGGTAGGGAATTTTATTATTTTGGGGGGCTTTTTTATTTTATTAGGGGGCTTAGATTAGGTGTAATTAGATTAAAATTATTGTAATATTTTTTTTATTTTTTTTTTATTTAGTGTTTGTTTTTTTTGTATTATAGTTTAGTTTATTTAATTGTATTTTAGTTTAGATCATTGTAATTAATTAATTTAATTAATTTATTGATAGTGTAGTGTTAGGTGTATTTGTAACTTAGGTTAGGATTTATTTTACATGGAATTTTGTAATTATTTTAACTAGGTAGCTATTAAATAGTTATTAACTATTTAATAGCTATTGTACCTAGTTAAAATAAATACAAAGTTGCCTGTAAAATAAATATTAATCCTAAAATAGCTACAATGTTACTATTAGTTATATTGTAGCTATATTAGGGTTTATTTTATAGGTAAATATTTAGTTTTAAATATGATTAATTTATTTAATGATAGTAATTTTAGTTTGTTTTATTTCAATTATATTTAATTTAGGGGGGTGTTAGGGTTAGACTTAGGTTTAGGTGTTAATAACTTTATTATAGTAGCGGCGACGTTGGGGGCGGCAGATTAGGGGTTAATAATTGTAGGTAGGTGGCGGCGATGTTAGGGAGGGCAGATTAGGGGTTAATAAAATTTATTATAGTGTTTGCGAGGCGGGAGTGCGGCGGTTTAGGGGTTAATACATTTATTATAGTGGCAGCGATGTCCGGTCGGCAGATTAGGGGTTAATAAGTGTAGGTAGGTGGCGGCGAGGTTGAAGGGGGCAGATTAGGGGTTAATAAATATAATTTAGGTGTCGGCGATGTTAGGGGCAGCAGATTAGGGGTTCATAGGGATAATGTAGGTGGCGGCGATGTCCAGTCGGAAGATTATGGGTTAAAACATTTTATTATAGGGTTTGCGATGTGGGGGGGCCTCGGTTTAGGGCTTCATAGGTAGTTTATGGGTGTTAGTGTACTTTATAGCACTGTAGTTAAGAGCTTTATGTTCTGGCGTTAGCCCATAAAACTCTTAACTACTGACTTTTTTTTGCGGTTGGAGTCTTGGCGGTAGAGGCTGTACCGCTCACTTCTTCCAAGACTCGTAATACCGGCGTTAGGCAAATACCATAGAAAAGATAGGATACGCAAATTGACGTAAGGGGATTTGTGGTAGCCTCGAGTCGCAGAAAGAAAGTGAGCGGTAGACCCTTTCCTGTCTGACTCTAAATACCAGCGGACGTTAAAAAGCAGCGTTAGGACCCCTTAAAGTGAATGTCAAGTCACGTTCACCCTTCTTCCTCATCTTGTTAATTACCGAAAATAAACGTTAGTTTAAGTCATCATTTTTTTATAATTTAAGAATAAACCATAATCGAAGGATTTATAACCCTACTTCGCTTACTTTCTTCCTCCGGCCGCCATCTTGTCCCTCTTATCTAATTTGATTGACATTGCCGTTAACGACTTATAGCTCATACCCCGTGGCGTCCAGCCCCTTTTTGCACACGTAACGCGATCAAACTGCGCATGCGTTCCCTAATAAAGTGTTTAACCCCTAAACCGCCGCTTCCGGACCCCGCCGCCACCTACAATAAAAGTATAACCCCCTAATGTGATCCCCCTACACCGTCACCAGCTATATTACATACCCCCTAATGTGAGCTCCTACCCCACCGCCATCTACATTATCTACCCCCTAATGTGAGCCCCTTACACCGCCGCCAGCTACATTAAACTACCCGCTATTGTGAGCCCCTACCCCGCCGCCATCTACCTTACCTACCCCCTAAAGTGAGCCCCTACCCCGCCGCCATCTACCTTACCTACCCCGCCGCCATCTACCTTACCTCCCCCGCCGCCATCTACCTTACCTCCCCCGCCGCCATCTACCTTACCTACCCACTAAAGTGAGCCCCTTACATCGCCGCCATCTACCTTACCTACCTCGCCGCCATCTACCTCACCTACCCACTAAAGTGAGCCCCTACCCCGCCGCCATCTACCTTACCTACCCCGCCGCCATCTACCTTACCTACCCCGCCGCCATCTACCTTACCTACCCCCGCCGCCATCTACCTTACCTACCCCCTAAAGTGAGCCCCTACCCCGCCGCCATCTACCTTACCTACCCCGCCGCCATCTACCTTACCTACCCTGCCGCCATGTACCTTACCTACCCCGCCGCCATCTACCTTACCTACCCCCTAAAGTGAGCCCCTACCCTGCTGCCATCTACCTTACCTACCCCGCCGCCATCTACCTTACCTACCCACTAAAGTGAGCCCCTTACACCGCCGCCATCTACCTTACCTACCCCGCCGCCATCTACCTTACCTACCCCCTAAAGTGAGCCCCTACCCTGCTGCCATCTACCTTACCTACCCCGCCGCCATCTACCTTACCTACCCACTAAAGTGAGCCCCTTACACCGCCGCCATCTACCTTACCTACCCCGCCGCCATCTACCTTACCTACCCACTAAAGTGAGCCCCTTACACCGCCGCCATCTACCTTACCTACCCCGCCGCCATCTACCTTACCTACCCCCTAAAGTGAGCTCCTACCCCGCCGCCATCTATTTTAAAAATATTAACCCCTAATTTAATCCCCCTACACCGCCGCTACCTATATTAAATACATTAACCCCTAATCTAATCCCCCTGCACCTCCGCCAGCTATATTAACTATATTAACCCTAATTATATTAGGGTTAATATAGTGAATATAGTTATTATATTATATATATTAACTATATTAACCCTAATTATATTAGGGTTAATATAGTTATTATATTATATATATTAACCCTAATTATATTAGGGTTAATATAGTTAATATCGTTATTATATTATATATATATATTAAGTATAATAACCCTATCTAACTCTAACATCCCTAACTAAATTCTTATTAAAATAAATCTAATTAATATTAATATTATTAATTTAAAAAAATGTCCTATTTAAATCTAAATACTTACCTATAAAATAAACCCTAAAATAGCTACAATGTAATTAATAATTACATTGTAGCTATTTTAGGGTTTATATTTATTTTACAGGTAACTTGGTATTTATTTTAAATAGGTACAATAGCTATTAAATAGTTAATAACTATTTAATAGCTACCTAGTTAAAATAATTACCAATTTACCTATAAATTAAATCCTAACCTAAGTTACAAATACACCTACACTATCAATAAATTAAATAAACTACAAATATCTAAACTAAAATACAATTAAATAAACTAAACTAAATTACAAAAAAACCCCCCACTAAATTACAAAAAATAAAAAAAAGATTACAAGATTTTTAAGCTAATTACACCTATTCTAAGCCCCCTAATAAAATAATAAAGCCCCCCAAAATAAAAAAATTTCCCTACCCTATTCTAAATTTAAAAAGTTATCTCTTTTACCTTACCAGCCCTTAAAAGGGACTTTTGCGGGGCATGCCCCAAAGAAAACTGCTCTTTTGCCTGTAAAGAAAAACACAATACCACCCCCCAACATTACAACCCACCACCCACATACCCCTATTCTAAACCCTCCCAAACCCCCCTTAAAAAAACCTAAACACTACCCCCCTGAAGATCTCCCTACCTTGTCTTCACCAAGCCGGGCAGATGTCTTCAATCAAGCGGCAGAGAAGTCTTCTTCCATCCGGCGATGTCTTCAATCAAGCGGCAAAGAAGTCTTCTTCCATCCGGGCGATGTCTTCAATCTAGCGGCAGAGAGTCTTCTTCCATCCGGCAATGTCTTCAAGCAAAGCGGCATCTTCAATCTTCTTTCTTCGCTCCTCCGCCGCGGAGCATCCATCCAGCACGACGACTGAATGAAGAATGAGGTACCTTTAAATGACGTCATCCAAGATGGCGTCCGTCGAATTCCGATTGGCTGATAGGATTCTATCAGCCAATCGGAATTAAGGTAGAAAAATCTGATTGGATGATTCAATCAGCCAATCAGATGAAGGTAGAAAAATCTGATTGGCTGATTCAATCAGCCAATCAGATTCAAGTTCAATCCGATTGGCTGATTGGTTCAGCCAATCGGATTGAACTTGAATCTGATTGGCTGATTCAATCAGCCAATCAGATTTTTCTACCTTAATTCCGATTGGCTGATAGAATCCTATCAGCCAATCGGAATTCGACGGACGCCATCTTGAATGACGTCATTTAAAGGTACCTCATTTCTCGTTCAGTCTTCGTGCCGGATGGATGCTCCGCGGCGGAGGAGCGAAGAAAGAAGATTGAAGATGCCGCTTTGCTTGAAGACATTGCCGGATGGAAGAAGACTCTCTGCCGCTTGATTGAAGACATCACCCGGATGGAAGAAGACTTCTTTGCCGCTTGATTGAAGACATGGCCGGATGGAAGAAGACTTCTCTGCCGCTTGATTGAAGACATCGCCCGGATCGGATGAAGAGTTCTGCCCGGCTGGGTGAATACAAGGTAGGGAGATCTTCAGGGGGGTAGTGTTAGGTTTATTTAAGGGGGGTTTGGGTGGGTTTAGAATAGGGGTATGTGGGTGGGGGGTGGTATTGTGTTTTTCTTTACAGGCAAAAGAGCAGTTTTCTTTGGGGCATGCCCCGCAAAAGGCCCTTTTAAGGGCTGGTAAGGTAAAAGAGCTAACTTTTTTTTAATTTAGAATAGGGTAGGGAAATTTTTTTTATTTTGGGGGGCTTTATTATTTTATTAGGGGGCTTAGAATAGGTGTAATTAGCTTAAAAATCTTGTAATTTTTTTTTATTTTTTGTAATTTAGTGGTTTTTTTTTGTAATTTCGATTAGTTTATTTAATTGTATTTTAGTTTAGATATTTGTAGTTTATTTAATTTATTGATAGTGTAGGTGTATTTGTAACTTAGGTTAGGATTTATTTTACAGGTAAATTGGTAATTATTTTAACTAGGTAGCTATTAAATGGTTATTAACTATTTAATAGCTATTGTACCTAGTTAAAATAAATATAAACCCTAAAATAGCTACAATGTAATTATTAATTACATTGTAGCTATTTTAGGGTTTATTTTATAGGTAATTATTTAGATTTAAATAGGAATATTTTAATTAATAATATTAATAATAATTAGATTTATTTTAATAAGAATTTAGTTAGGGATGTTAGAGTTAGATAGGGTTATTATACTTAATATATATATATAATATAATAACGATATTAACTATATTAACCCTAATATAGTTAGGGTTAATATAGTTAATATATATAATATAATAACTATATTAACCCTAATATAATTAGGGTTAATATAGTTAATATAGGTGGCGGCGGTGTAGGGGGATTAAATTAGGGGTTAATATTTTTAAAATAGATGGCGGCGGGGTAGGAGCTCAATTTAGGGGGTAGGTAAGGTATATGGCGGCGGTGTAAGGGGCTCACTTTAGGGGGTAGGTAAGGTAGATGGCGGCGGGGTAGGTAAGGTAGATGGCGGCGGGGTAGGGGCTCACTTTAGTGGGTAGGTAAGGTAGATGGCGGCGGGGTAGGTAAGGTAGATGGCGGCGGCGGTGTAAGGGGCTCACTTTAGTGGGTAGGTAAGGTAGATGGCGGCGGGGTAGGGGCTCACTTTAGTGGGTAGGTAAGGTAGATGGCGGCGGGGTTGGTAAGGTAGATAGCGGCGGTGTAAGGGGCTCACTTTAGTGGGTAGGTAAGGTAGATGGCGGCGGGGTAGGTAAGGTAGATGGCGGCGGTGTAAGGGGCTCACTTTAGTGGGTAGGTAAGGTAGATGGCGGCGGGGTAGGTGCTCCCATTAGGGGGTTATAGATTTAATATAGCTGGCGGCGGGGTCCGGGAGCGGCGGTTTAGGGGTTAATAACTTTATTAGGTGGCGGCGGGGTCTGGGAGCGGCGGTTTAGGGGTTAATACATTTTTTATTGTTAGGATAGTGAGGGGGGATAGCGGATAGAGGGTTAGACGTGTCGGGCTATGTTTGGGAGGCGTGTTAGACAGTACGGGAGATTTAATAACTTTAGTCAGGTTTTGTAGGCTCCGGCAGTTTCTAAAGTGCCGCAAGTCACTGGCGACTCCAGAAATTTGTACTTACGCAGATTTCTGGACATCGCTGGTTTATCAGACTTATGGCACTTTAGCCTCTGACGGCGCCGTATATGGGATAGCTCGAGTTGAGAGCTGAAACTATGGGAATGGAAACTTTGTTTCTTTATTTACATAGGGCGTAAAGACGCAGGCGCAATGACAAATAGATTTCAGAATACGAATAGAAACGGATCAGGGCACGCATGCGCATATTAACAGCTGTTTCAAAACGCATGCGCAAATTGTTGTCTCCTCGGGAGCGCGCTTCGAGCCTACGTAAGAGAGCAGGAGGGACTGCTCTATAAGCAATACCGGATGTCAAGGATGGGAGGAGTTGGCGTTCAAGACGTAGATAAGTTATAAAATAAATTATAATATCACAAGATGCTTATTTTCCAAAATAAACATTGCGGTTTACATTGCAAGTTTATTGAGAATTAATAATGTTCATTAGAAAGCATATAATTTATATTCACTTTAACGCTGCTTTTTAAGGCTAACGCAGAACTCTAAATCTAGGCGTTAGTTTCTGAGAAAATATCTTATACATTTTGGCAAGGGAAAAATATAAGTTCATTATTTTCAACTCCTTTTAAGGTAGATTTGCCGATTACTCACCTTTCCAAAAAGATGTTTTTTGCACATATGGAAAAGGGTTTTAGTACTAGAAAGAGTATGACTTATTTTTTGGCACAGACAACCATTCAATATATAATGCATCTGACCATTCTGCAGCCATATAACTTTCTGATGACCATAGATTGTATGAAAATAAAATGGAATCTAGGATCTATTATGCACATAGTAATGGGCAAAATGGAAGTACTTCCTGCAGAAACAGGACAAGGTGGTCAGTCTCAATCTTAACAGAGGCCTTCTCTTCTGAAAAGATTGCTGCATATAAGTCTGGGGAGCAACTTCCCATGGCTATTATGGAAATGGAATTTAGTGGAATCTATATATATATATATATATATATATTTGCCATGAATCAGGTCTATGTTTATTTCCCTTTGTAGTCTAACAGTTTCAGTATGGAAATTATGTTTTTGGGAGAATTTTTTTTTTTTTCTTACCAGGGGTTCCAGCTAGTTGTAACTTCGAACTTTTTTTTTCAAATTTTCATGGGCAAATTAGGCTCGCGATGACGCAAAATGCTTCTATTTATTGGCGTCATTCTTGGCGCAAATATTTTGTGCGAAGGTTGTGTTTGTTGTGACGCGAGTCACGTCATTTCTTGCGTCTTTGTTGACGCAATTTTTTTTGGCGCAAAGTCGCGCCTGTTATGACGCGAGTCGTGTAATTTCTTGTTAACTTTGTTATATTAAGTCTCTTCCTCTTTTGCTCTCTGCTTTTCATTTTTTCATGTTTGCTTTTATTTTCATATAAGTATTTTATCATAAGCATTTTTCCCCATTCCTGAAACTGTTATTTGAGGAAATTGGATATTTTGTTTAAATGTTTTTTTTTCTTTTTTTGTTACATTTTGCAAGATGTCTCTAACTAATCCTGCCTCTGATGTTATTGTAGGAACCAAGCTGCCTGTACACAATTTCTACCAAAGCTAAGTGTGTATATTGTTTATTAGCTGATCTTATTTTTTCAGCTCAAATATGTGGCACTTGTTATGTTATATTATTTCATACTGATAATGGTTCTATAGTACAAATACAGCTACTGTTAAACCTTCACAGTTTAATGTACATGATATTCCTGTAGATATAAGGTTTATATTGCTACATGGATAAAGGAAGAAAACTGATCTATGAACATTAAAACAAAGTCCTTTATTCTCTACCCCTAGGAGGCAAAGATTCCCAAACCTCAAAACCTCTATAAAACCCTACCTCAGTCTTTACCAAGTTAAAGAGTCCCATTGCAAAGTTTTCCTTAATGTATTTCTCCATATTTTGTAGTTCTGATCTGGCTAGAGGAAAAATACACCTAATTGGATTGCTTTATTGCTATCTGGATTTCACCCCCAACACTCCACAGAGACTACAATCATTAATGTTACTAATGACCTACCACCAGCAAAATAAAAAGGCCACTTCTCTATATTAAGCCTTCTCAATCTGTCTGCAACCTCTGATACTGTTGACAACTCTCTCTTGCTCCAAACCCTCTAATTGTTCAGCATATGTGACAAAACTCTTTTGTGATCCTCCTCCTGCCTGTCCAATCGTCTCTTTAGTATAGCCTTCTCTTGCTCATACTCTGCCCCTTTACCACTTTCTTTTGGGGGTACCACAAGGCTCTGTGCTTGGTCCCCTTCTCAATCTATATATCATCCTTATGTTCCTTAGAAAAGTCCCATGAGTTTCAATATCATTTGCATGCTGATAATACCCAAATCTACCTCTCTGCTGCAGACCTAGTCCGTTCCTTGTTACCTTGTGTTATTAACTGTCTTTCTAATATTTCATCATGGATGTCCTCTTACTACCTTAAGCTGAATTTCTCCAAAACTGAGCTCCTTATTTCTTCTATCAAAATCTCTACCCCCCAACTTTCTATAACTGTCGATAATAGCATGATTACCCCAACCCTACATGTCAGATGTCATGACATCACACTTGACGCAGATCTTTCATTCACTCCTCACATGTAGTCTTTAGCTAATTCCTGCTGTTTCCACATTAAAAACATGTCCAAAATTCACCACTACCTAACACAAGACACAACTAAGATTTTAATCCACTCTATTATATCATCATTCTTGCCTTGACTATTGCAACTGCATCCTCTCTGGTTTCCCTAGCTGCCATCTATCTCCTTTACAATCTAAAATTAATGCCACTGCCAGGTTGATCTTCCTTACATGTTAGTCCTCATTTGCTGCACCTCTCTGCCAATCCTTTTACTGGCTTCCTCTAGGCTCCAGAATAAAAAAAAACCCATAATCCTGACCCTAACATTCAAGGCCCTCAATAACACTACTCCCCTTTATATCTTGGACCTTGTCTTCAGATAGTCTTCCTCTTGTCCCCTTTGTTCTGCTCAGATCTTCTCCTATTTTGTTACCTCCTCTCATTCCCATCTACAGGACCTCTGCAGAATGGCCCCTATTTGTTGGAAGTTTCTGCATCACTCCACAAGACTCTCTCCTATTTTTGAAAGTTTAAACCGATCCTTAAACGCTCTACTCTTCTGGGATGCATACAATGTACGCTAATCTTTTCTTTCTTCAGGTCTTCTCATTCCCTTGAGCCCTCTTAACATATAAGCCTATGAGCCCACCTCTTTTATAGATCACCTTCATGAGAGCCGATTTGCATCAGTGCAACTCATGATGACAATAATAATAACAACTGGAGACCCTGGAATTAAGTTGAGCAGTTAGTCTGCCTGGGAGTGATTGGTTCCTTTGTTATCAAAAACATCTTGGAATTCCTGGTATTTATAAAGTGGTACCAAAATTGTATCAAAAGTAGTTAAAATCATAGTAGTGTGTGTCTTTACTAGGCATTTCTTCTTATAGCAAGATGAAAAATGTTTGTCTAGATGGCCAATTGACAGTTATATGGTGGAGAGACAGCCAATGGAGCCCAATAATAGCGTGAAACAGTTGAGTAGGATACTTGATCAAAAGCTAGTGATTCCTTGGTTTTAGGAATAATATTAACTGTCAGAAGAAGCTTGGCAGATGATAGAACTTGGTAGACTATGACATAAGTCTGGTACTCCTTTGAATTTTTTCAGAGATAGTACCTTTACACAAGAAGGAGGATTTAGTTGGGGAGGGAACAGATGCTGGAGGGATTAAAGAGGGATGGGGTTATTTTGTCTTGCAGAACTCAGAGACATGAAACCCAAAATTATCATACAGTTTAAAAAACTTTACAATTTACTTCTATTAATAAATCAGATGATCAGTAACCATGGTTATTAATCTGCTCACATCCATCCGCTGATTATTTCACCTCTCCCTAGTGAAAGGGCCCTGATATCCAAATGTTGAAACACTTGAAAGTGATGCAGCATAGCTGTAAAAAGCTGACTAGAAAATATCAAGTGAACATCTCTATGTAAAAAAGAAAGATATTTTACCTCAAAAGTTCCTCAGTAGCCACATCCCATTGTAAAGGACTTCTAAGCAGCCAGCAAATCAGTATGTCTGTCCCAGGACAGCTAAGGGAGTGAGGTTACGTGCACACTCATCATATTTTCCTATTCAGTTTAAGGAAGTTTACTATGAAATCTCATGAGAGTTAAGTTAAATCTCATGAGATCACAGTAAGAGTTCAAGACCTCAGCACTGTTGATGCTAATTGGCTGCTATTCATTTCTTCATTTTTTTAATTTATGTTTTACCTGCAGCTGGGCAGCAGTTGAGTATAACTTTTTACATAGAACTTATTCTGCTGAGCTGAGGAAATTGTGAGGTAAAGAAATCTTCCTTTTTTACATAGAGATCCTCAGGTGATATTTTCCTGTCAGCTTTTTACAGTTATACTGCATCAGTTTCAAGTGATTTAGCATACAGACATCCCATTTCTCCCTGAAGTTCAGGGAGTCTCCCTCATTGCAATAGCGTCTCCCTGATGCTTGCAAATTAAATTAAATCTCCCTGAAACTACAAGTACCATGATCCAACGTTGACTAAATCCGGAAACAGTGTTTCTTTAAGGAATGCCTCTAGGTGCAGTGACGTCATCGAGCAGGAAGGCGTTGTCACAGCAAGTCTGTCTTTACTTTCAGCCTATTGTATGTCTGCAAACCCTCCCTCCTGTTTGGAGGCAGAGATAAGGCTCTTGGGGGAGGAGGAGAATCTAAGCAGGCAACATTGGCTGCAGCATAGGCTGAGCCAGAACTGAGAAAGAGGGCAAAGAGAGTTGCGCCCCTTTGAGGGAGGAGATAGACACCCCTTCTGTCAGGTCCTTATCAAACTGACTCTACTGTGAGTACAAAACATAATTACAAATAGCCTCTCAAACTCAAAAACACACACGCTCCTAGACACAAAATCCGAAAGTCGTACAGGGACAACTATACTGAGTACTTCCCAAGCTGGGACGCTTTGCATCAGTAACCAAAAAGCCCCCACTGATTTTAATCAAATAAAACACAAATACTTTATTTACTGCACGTAATTAAATTTCGTACTCTAAAATATTTGCGCATACGATCACTGAAAAATAGTTTTGATGTATGTGGTTATGCAAAGCTACTTTAATAATAAGTCTTTATCTTATTTAGGGTTTCCAGGTGTCCAGTATGTAACCCGGGAGGGGAGCGGCGGCATGCAGCATAGTAGCCAGTGAAGCCAACTCTCTGAAATGAGTTTTTTTCAAGTTGGGATGTCAGAGCATATGAGTATTATGTCCCTTTAAAGGGTCAGTAAACAGAAGACTTTCTTTATTATAAAAAAAATCCCAGTCGTATATTCTAAACTCCGCCCTCTATGACACTATCTATTTTTTTGTTTTTCTATCCGCTCCTTGACACGCCCCCTGACCATGCTAATGAGCGCGCTCATGAAGCTCATGGAAATAAAGGCACTGAGCAACAACGGAACAAAGTCATCTGATTGGTTGTGCAACAGAAACACTGGCCAATCAGATTAGAAAGCCTTCATAGAGGATTCTAAACACTACGGAGACTACGCATATTTTTTTCAAAGGTCCCTATTCAGCAAACACATAGCAGCAGGGTGGCAAACACAGATCACCTTTAGAATACAATCGAAGAATATAGTAAGTATAAACTTATTTTTTTTATTTTATACACTCTAACTTCATATGCCTTTAGCAATCTTATTTTATTTTGGTGTGATCTTTATTTCATTTTTTTTAGCTTCAAATTCTATATTATTGGCTACAACTTCCATTACTGCATTATATTATTATTTTTTAGCAATATTATATGTTTTTTTTTTTATTATCCATTTCTTTTCTTTTTTTTGGCATATAATTGTTTTTAAAAAATGGTTGTGATTTGTTGACACCAGCATACTCCCATGGTGGGAAATGTGATTGCTTATTTCAGAGTTTTTAAAAAAAAAAAAATGTATAACTATTATATATATATAGTTTATGCTTTTATTGCAATTTCCCATGTCCCAAATGGTCACTTATGTTGCAGTGGAGTGAGATCATTTTGATCACCCATTATTTTATTTTTTATGCAATCCAAGCTAATAAAAATATATTTTTCTTATTCAAATTTGTAATCTCAATAACTTTTAAATAAACACAACCATTATTTGATTTGTTTGAAAGATTTATGTACAGTAATGTGTTCCATTCTCACTTGGATAATTTTGAAAACTTTTGAACATAAAAAAATTACTTCTATCTCATGACGCTGTTGTTTATTACTTCTTTTTTTTTTCGCTGATAATCAATGTAATTTGTTAGTAAAGAATATTTTTTTTATTTTTATGTCAAGTAAGAATCATGAAATGTGCTATTTTTATATACTGTATTTTTCTATTAAAAATTTACTATGTTCTTCTTTTCTATATCTTTGATTTTCCAAGGTTGATGACCTGCTGTTTCTAGCTCCTGCGTGTTTGTTTCTAGCTGTAAACGCAACAATTGGACAGGTGGTTTTTTTATATTTCATATGATTGTTTTTATTTTAAAGGGACAGTAAAGTTGAAATGAGAAACTTTTATGATTCAGATTGAGCATTAGATTTTAAAAAACTTTCCAAATTACTTCTGTAATCACATTTTGCTTGTTTTCTTGATATCTTTTATTGAAGAGTCAAACGAGTTAGGCTCATAAGAGCTCAGGAGTATGCACATGTGTGTGGTACTTTATGGCAGCAGTGTTGTGGAACATTGTATAACAAAGCTACAAATAATGTTCCACAACACTGCTGCCATAGAGTACAACACACATGTGCATACTCCTGAGCTCTTATGAGCCTAACTCGTTTGACTCTTCAATAAAAGATATCAAGAAAACAAACAAAATGTGATTACAAAAGTAAGTTAGAAAGTTTTTTAAAAATCTAATGCTCTATCTGAATCATAAAAGATTTTCATTTCAACGTTACTGTCCCTTTAATCTATATTTATTTTTCATTTTTTCTTGCTATCTCTCTTATTTTTCTCTGTATTCATTTTTTTAATTTCTCTGTCTCTATTACTCTCTATTTCTTTCTGTCTCTCTTTATCGCTCTTTTTTCTCTCTTTCCCTTTTTTCTGTCATTTTCTCTCATTCTCTCAATTTCTTGATCTTCATTTTTTTATTTGTGAATGTCTTTATTTTTCTCTCTCTCTGTCTTTTTTTTCTCTCTCTCTCTCTCTCTCTCTCTCTCCTTTTCTCACTCTCTCTTTTTCTGTTACTCTCTCTCTCACTCTCTCTCTCTCTCACTCTTTCTCTCTCACTCTTTCTCTCTCTTTCCGTTTCTCTCTCTCTCTCTCACGCTTTCTCTCTGTTTCTCTCTCTCACTCTTTCGCTCACTTTTTCTTTCTCTCTCCTTTTCTCACTCTCTCTCACTTTCTTTCTCTCTCCTTTTCTCACTCTCACTCTTTCTTTCTCTCTCCTTTTCTCACTCTCTCTCACTCTTTCTTTCTCTCTCTCCTTTTCTCACTCTCTCTCACTCTTTCTTTCTCTCACTCTTTCTTTCTCTCTCTCTCTATCCCTCTTTCTCTCACTCTTTCTCTCACTCTCTCTCTCACTCTCTTTCTCTCTCCTTTTCTCACTCTCTCTCACTCTTTCTCTCTCTCTCCTTCTCTCTCTCTATCCCTCTTTCTCTCACTCTTTCTATCTCGCTCTTTCTTTCTCTCTCTCTCACTCTCTCTCACTCTTTCTTTCTCTCACTCTTTCTCTCACTCTCTCTCACTCTTTCTTTCTCTCTCCTTTCTCACTCTCCTTTTCTCACTCTCTATCCCTCTTTCTCTCACTCTTTCCCTCTCACTCTCCTTTTCTCACTCTCCTTTTCTCACTCTTTCTTTTTTCTCTCTCTCCTTTTCTCATTCTTTCTCTCTCACTCTCTCTCACTCTCTCTCTCACTCTCTCTCACTCTTTCTTTCTCTCTCTCCTTTTCTCACTCTCTCTCACTCTCTTTCTCTCTCTCCTTTTCTCACTCTCTCTCACTCTCTCTCTCACTCTCTCACTTTCTTTCTCTCTCTCCTTTTCTCACTCTCTCTCACTCTTTCTTTCTCTCTCTCCTCTCTCTCTATCCCTCTTTCTCTCTTTCTCTCACTCTTTCCCTCTCACTCTCCTTTTCTCACTCTGTCTCTCACTCTCTTTCTCTCTCTCTCTCTCCTTTTCTCATTCTTTCTCTCTCACTCTTTCTTTCTCTCTCCTTTTCTCACTCTCTCTCACTCTTTCTTTCTCTCTCCTTTTCTCACTCTTTCTCTCTCACTCTTTCTTTTTCTCACTCTCTCTCACTTTTTCTTTCTTTCTCTCCTTTTCTCACTCTCTCTCACTCTTTCTTTCTCTCTCTCCTTCTCTCTCTCTCTCTCTCTCTCTCTCTCTCTCTCTCTCCTTTTCTCACTCTCTCTCCTTTTCTCACTCTCTATCCCTCTTTCTCTTACTCTCTATCCCTCTTTCTCTCACTCTTTCTCTCTCCTTTTCTCACTCTCTCTCACTCTTCTTCTCTCACTCT